>NC_092752.1:38040816-38343657 GCF_047496795.1 Chiloscyllium punctatum
TATACATCAATGCTCTTCCGAAACCACTGCCGGATAAGTGGGGGACATGTTCTGAATTAATACAAGAAAACATCTGGTGTAGGCTTGGGCAAGGAAAATCAATCTGATTACAGAATCCAAGCATTTTGTTTTCCAACCACATTAATTAAAGTAAAGTTCATTCGTGTTCGATTGCCACCAATAGCAAAAAAAAACAATTTTGATAACAGAATGTGTTTCCTGCCTTTACAATTTTGAAAAGTAGACAAGGCACTTCTTTAGCTGATTAACTTTACAATTGCCAGAAAATATGATGTTCAATTCTCATCACCATAATTTCCTATCTAAAAGATTAATATTCATACAAGCTGAATGTTATAATGCGCAAATAATTGGTCATAGATTCATAGAGGCATATATTACAGAAACAGGCCTTTCAGCTCAACTCGTGCATGCCTAACCTGAACTAATCCTATTTGCCTGCATTTGGCATATATCCCTCTAAAACTTTCCGATCCATGTACCTATACAAATGTATTTTAAATGATAAAAATTGTACCCGCCTCTATCACTTCCTCTGACAGCTCATTCTATATACACATCACCCTCAAGTCTCTTTTAAATCTTTCCCTCCTCAACTTAAACCCATGTCATCTAGTTTTCGACTCTCTACCAGAGAGACAGACAGAGACAAAGGGAGAGGGAGAGAGAGTGAGAGAAACCTCCCGAGATACAGGAGAGAGAGACAGAGCGAGAGCGCGCGCAAGAGAGTGGGGGACAGCAGGGGGGAGGCAAGGGTGTGAATGAAGTTGTGCTGTCCAGTTTCAGGAACAGCAATTCTGACTCAGGTTTTGGGCTAACATTTATTTTTTTGGGGGCGATGCAGTTGTTGACTGGAGAACGCTGTTCCATCTCGGCCCCATTTGTGACAGTGTGAAATGACTGTCTTCTGACATACTTGATCTTGCTGTGTTGGTTAAGTGTAACACACAGACCTGGGCACAATTTCATCCTACCTGGCTAAGACAGGGCATGCTCTTTGTACTGGGCACTGCTGCCAATGGCGGAGGTTAACCCCAGTATCAACAGAAACCCCAACCTGGAGAGGAATTAATTGAAGCGATGTCCAAGGGGGTCAACTCTACGTATGATTTCAGTCGCCTTGCTATAGGAAAGATGTTATTAAACTGGTAAGGGTGCAAAAAGGATTTACAAGGATGTTACCAAGACAGGAAGGCTTGAGTTATAAAGAGAGGCTGGGACATTTTTTTTAATCCCCTGGAGTGTAGAAGGCTGAGGGATGACTTTATAGAGGTTTATAAAATCATGAGGGGCATGGATAAGTGAACAGCCAAGTTCTTTTCCCCAAGATACAGGAATCTAATAACAATTGGCATATTTACAAATGGCTTCCTCACCTTCTTAGTCAAATTATTGCTGAACTGTATGCGGTGATTTTCCAAGAATTGAGCAGAAGTATACCTTGCAAAAAAAAACTGGGTTCAAATTACAGTTGACTTTGAAATAACACACCCCTCACTGGACACTCTAGCCTAAAAAAAGCTAATATAAGATTTTAATACAATTTTTGAACACAATCTTCATGGGCTACTATTCTAGTTATGAAGGATCCAAAATCTCACGTGTTAATTTGTATCAATTATCATAAATCCAAGTTTTAAAAAAAGCTATAGCTCCCAGATTCTCCTACAGCAATTACTAACACATTATTCCCTATAAAAAAAGAGAGAAAGAATCAGAGTCAGAGTTATAGAGATGTACAGCACGGAAACAGACCCTTCGATACAACTCGTCTATGCCGACCAGATATCCCAACCCAATCTAGTCCCACCTGCCAGCACCTCCAAATCCCTCCAAATCATATACCCATCCAGATGCCTTCTAAATGTTGCAACTTTTCCAGCCTCCACCACTGCCTCTGGCAGCTCATTCCATACACGTACAACCCTCTGCGTGAAAACGTTGCCCCTTAGGTCTCTTTTATATCTTTCCCCTCTCACCCTAAATCTATGCCCTCTAGTTCTGGACTCCCCCACCCCAGGGAAAAGACTTTGTCTATTTATCCTATCCATGCCCCTCATGATTTTATAAACCTCTATAAGGTCACCCCTCTGCCTCCAGCACTCCAGGTAAAACAGTCCTAGCCTATTCAATCATTCTCCATAGCTCAAATCCTCCAACCCTGGCAACATTCTTGTAAATCATTTTTGAACCCTTTCAAGTTTCACAACATCTTTCCGATAGGAAGATCAGAATTGCACACAACATTCCAACAGTGGCCTAACCAATGTCCTGTACAGCCACAACATGACCTCCCAATTCCTGTACTCAATACTCTGACCAATAAAGGAAAGCATACCAAACACCTTCTTCACTATCCTATCTACCTGCCACTCCACTTTCAAGGAGCCATGAACCAGCACTCCAAGGTCTCTTTGTTCAGCAACACTCCCAAGGACCTTACCATTAAGTGTATAAGTCCTGCTAAGATTTGCTTTCCCAAAATGCAGTATCTCATATTTATCTAAATTAAACTCCATCTGCCACTTCTCAGCCCATTGGCCCATCTGATCAAGATCCCGTTGTAATCTGAGGTAACTTTCTTCACTGTCCACCACACCTCCAACATGGGTGTCATCTGCAAACTATACCTCTTATACTCACATCCAAATCATTCATATAAATGATGAAAATAGTGGACCCAGCACTGATCCTTGTGGCACTCCTGGTCACAGGCCTCCAGTCTGAAAACAACCCTCCACCACCATCCTCTGTCTTCCACCTTTAAGCCGGTTCTGCATCCAAATGGAGAGTTCTTCCTGTATTCCGTGAGATTTAACCTTGCTAACCAGTCTCCCATGTGGAACCTTGTCAAATGCCTTACTGAAGTCTATATAGGTCACATCTACCGTTCTGCTCTCATCAATCCTCTTTGTCACTATTTCAAAAAACTCAATCAAGTTTGTGAGACATGATTTTCCACACACAAAGCCATGTTGACTATCCCTAATCAGCCCTTGCCTTTCCAAATACATGTACATCCTGTCCCTCTGGATTCTCTCCAACAACTTGCCCACCACTGACGTCACGCTCACTGGTCGATAGTTCCCTGGCTTGTCCTTAACACCTTTCTTAAACTGTGGCACCACGTTAGCGAACCTCCAGTCTTCAGGTACCTCAGCTGTGACTATCGATGATACGGCGGCACAGTGGTTAACACTGCTGCCTCACAGTGCCAGAGACCCGGGTTCATTTCCCGCCTCAGGCGACTGTGTGGAGTTTGCACATTCTCCCCGTGTCTGCGTGGGTTTCCTCCGGGTGCTCCGGTTTCCTCCCACAGTCCAAAGATGTGCAGGTCAGGTGAATTGGCCATGCTAAATTGCCCGTAGTGTTAGGTAAGGGGTAAATGTAGGGGGTATGGGTGGGTTGCGCTTCGGCGGGTCGGTGTGGACTTGTTGGGCCGAAGGGCCTGTTTCCACACTGTAATCTAATCTAATTTTAAAAAAATTTCAGTAAGGGGCCCAACAATCATTTACCTAGTTTCCCACAGAGTTCTAGGGTACACCTGATCAGGTCCTGGGGATGTATCCACTTTTATGTGTTTCAAGACATTCCGCACTTCCTCCTCTGTAATATGGACATTTTTCAAGATGTCACCATCTACTTCCCCACATCCTATATCTTCCCTGTCCTTTTCCACAGTAAATACTGATACAAAATACTAATTTAGTATCTCCCTCATCTTCTGCTGTTCCATACAAAGGCCGCCTTGCTGATCTTGGAGGGGCCCTATTCTCTCCCTAGTTCCCCTTTTGTCCTTAAGGAATTTTTAAAAACCCTTTGGATATTCCTTAACTCTATTTGCCAAAGCTATCTCATGTCCCCTTTTTGCCCTCCTGATTTCCCTCTTAAGTATACTCCTCTTGCCTTTTATACTCTAAGGATTCACTTGATCATTCCTGTCTATACCTGACATATGCTTCCTTCTTTTTCTTAACCAAACCCTCAATTTCTTTAGTCATCCAGCATTCCCTATTACTACCAGCCTTTCCTTTCACCCTAACAGGAATATCTTTCTCTGGACTCTCGTTATCTCATTTCTGAAGGCTTCCCATTTTCCAGCCGCACCTTTACCTGCGAACATCTGCCCCCAATCAGCTTTTGAAAGTTATTGCCTAATACCGTCAAAATTGGCCTTCCTACAAATTTAGAACTTTTAGGTCTGATCTATCCTTTTCCATCACTATTTTAAAACTAATAGAATTATGGTCACTAGCCACAAAATGGCCCCCCATTGACAACTCAGTCACCTGCCCTGCCTTATTTCCAAAGTTTTGCACCTTCTCTAATAGGTACATCCACATACTGAATCAGAAAATTTTCTCATACACACTAAACAAATTCCTCTCCATCCCTTAATATTTTGGCAGTCCCAGTCTATGTTTGGAAAGTTAAAATCCCCGACCATAACAACCCTATTATTCTTACAGATAACGGAGATCTCCTTACAAATTTGTTTCTCAATTTCCTCCTCAATTAGGAGGACTACAATACAATCTCAATCAGATGATCATCCCTTTCCTATTTCTCAATTCCACCCAAATAACTTCCCTGGATATATTTCCAGGAATATCCTCCCTCAGTACAGCAATAATGCTAGCGCTCATCAAAAATGCCACTCCCCTTCCTCTCTTGCCTTCCTTTCTATCCTTCCTGTAGCATTTGTATCCTGGAACATTAAGCTACCAGTCCTGTCGATCCCTGAGCCACGTTTCTGTAATTGCTATGATAGCCTAATCCCATGTTCCTAACCATGCCCTGAGTTCATCTGCCTTCCCCGTTCGGCCTCTTGTATTGAAATAAATGCAGTTTAATTTATCAGTCCTACATCGTTCTCTGCTTTGTCCCTGCATGCCCTGACTGTCTAACTCGCCTTTGTTCTGAACTGTACCAGTCTCAGATTGATCTCTTTCCTCACTATCTCCCTGGATCCCAACCCCCATCTTACTAGTTTAAATCCTCCTGAGCAGCTCTAGCATATCTCCCTGCCAGTATATTAGTCCGCTTCCAATTTAGGTGCAATCCGTCCTTCTTGTACAGGTCACTTCTACCTCAAAACAGCTTCCAATGATCCAAAAATATGAATCCTTCTCCCCTACTTCTGTAATCTCCCTTCAGAATCTCAACCTTTTCCCTTCCTAGGTCGTTGGTTCCAATTTGTACAATGACATCCTGCAAGCCTCTCTCCCCCATGAGAACATTCTGCACCCTCTCGGAGACATCCATTGATCCCAGCACCAGGGAAGTATCACACCATTCTGATTTTTTGCTGCTGGCCACAGAAACGTCTGTCTGTACCTCAGACTAGAGAGTCCCCTAACACAATCGATCGCTTGGAACCTGACGTACCCCTCATTACATTAGACCCAGTCTCAATACCAGAAACTTGGCTGTTCATGCTACATTCTCCTGAGAATCCATCACCCTCTACATTTTCCAAAACAGCATACTTGTTTGTAATGGGGATAGCTACAGAAGACCCCTGCACTTCCTGCCTATTTCTCTTACCTTTCTCGGAGTTAACCCATCTATGTGAATGTATCTGAGACTTTTCCCCCTTCCTATAACTGCCATCCATCACACCCCCTTGGTCTTGTAAATTCCTCATTGCCTCTAACCGCCTCTCCAACCGATCCATTCGATATGGTAGGATTCGCAACCAACGACATTTATTGCAGATATAATCCTCAGTAACCCTTAACTCCCACATCCAACAAGAAGAGCATATCATTTTACCAAGGGCCATTTTTGCTTCTTTCAATATACAACCCAGAAAATAGCACTGTCTTATTCCTCTACAAAACACTGCTCCAGGTTAAATTAATACTTATGGCTTACATTTTAAGTTTAATCAAGAGACATAGCTCAGTAAAACATATAATCAAGAAAGAATCCACTCTACTCATCAATGCAGACTTTAAGGCTGCACTTAAAATCTACTTATCTGCTTCTGTGCTGTGACCTCACTCAGACAGGTTCCTCCAAGATCAGTTGTGAAGTTCACGGTTTTTAAATTTTCCCAGACGCACTCCGATGTCTAGCAATGCATGAATTCAACAGCAAAGGCAGTAACTGCTAACTCTGTCAGTTAGCAATGTGAGTTCCTTTCCCTCTCTCTTGCTGACTTGCACTGACCACACCATATGCTTTCTTTGTCTGTTTCTCTCCCTTTTAAAATTGCTGTTGTTTTGATGTTTTTTTCTCCAAAGTTCCAAAACAATGCAACAGCATATAAAACAGTAATTGCTGCTCCTGGAATTTGAGGAAATCACCACCAATACCTAAAATATCTCAAAAAAAAAAGGAGCAGCTGGTATAGCCAGAACTCAGACTCTCAAGCATATTCCACAGATATGATTGACTTTACTGCAACACCATACAGTCAATCTCAGACCAAAGAGAGCACAGCCTGTGATCTGTTTTTTAAACTACTATATTTCGTGATAGTGGTCAAAAATCAAAAGAGTCAAAACTGGGTCTGTTGCATAATGTGTACACAGAAAGCATAAACTGGGGCATATTACAATAATTATATATGACTGCTGTAGTCAATTATTTCAGAGACAGAATGGCTTCTGCAGTTCAGTTGTAACAGGAATACAGATAGGTGGAGGGACACTATCATGATTTGAATCATGGAGATTTGGAAATTGGTTCATATCCTGAAGATCACCTTCAAAACATTTCCCTGGCAGGCTAAAAGATTATCCATAGCCTAAGATCAGTTAGATTGAACATGATTTGTGAGTAGAAAAGATTTAATGAATGTCATGTCCTGTCCCTCATCTCATGCTGTTTTTTTGCAATGCTATCTATCGTATTATCAAAATGAAGTGAAATCAAAATCTTCCTAAAAGTAAAATACCTTGCATTTGTGTCGTGCCTTTCATAAATTTGAGATGTCCCAAACTTAACAGCAAATTAACTATGTTTGAAGCGATGCAAGGACACACTGTCAGGCAAACTCAGCAGGCCTGCCAGCATCTGCAGACAGAAAGCTATGCTTTGAGCCCAACATGACACTTGTTCAGAATTTGAGATAGATAGAAAAGTAATGGGAAAACTAAATAAAAGAGGGGGTCAAAGATTGGTTAGAAATTGAGGGAGACAACAGGTCTCTCAGAGCAAAAGACAAAAAGAGAGTGGCAACAGTTTCAAATACATGTGGTTCTTCTACAACACAATGGTTGCATTCTTCTTCAACACCTTATTATAGAAAAATCGTGGTTTAGAAACAGCGCTTAAAGTGTTGGCGCTGTAACCACATTACTGCCAACACATGTTTTAAAAGTTTGCGCTTGACAAACAAATGTCCCCAATTCGTTAATTGCGTTATAGTGAATTCACATTAACAACAGACCCTTCGGTCCAACACATCCATGCCAACCAGATATCCCAACCTAATCTAATCCCACTTGCCAGGACCCGACCCATATCCCTACAAACTTGTCCTATTCATAAACCAATCCAGATGCCTTTTAAATGCTGCAATTGTTTCAAACTCCACCACTTCCTCTGGCAGCTCATTGCATACACACACCACTGTGTGTGAGAAAAAGTTGCCTTTTAGAACTCTTCTATATCTTTCCCCTCTTACCCTAAACCTATGCTCTCTCGTTCTGGATTCCCCCACCCCACAGATAGGGTCTATTTATCCTATCCATGCCTCTCATGATTTTATAAACCTCTAATAAGGTCACCCCTCAGTCTCCAACACTCCAGGCAAAGCAGCTCCAGCCTATTCAGCATCTCCCTATAGCTCAAATCCTCCAACCCTGGCAACATCCTTGGAAATCTTTTCTGAACCCTTTCAAGTTTCACAACATCCTTCTGATAGGAGGGTGACCAGAATTGCACGCAATATTCCAAAAGTGCCTGAACCAACACCTGTACAGACGCAACAAGACCTCCCAACTCCTGTACTCAATACGCTGACCAATAAAGGAAAGCATACCAAACGCCTTCTTCACTATCCTATCTACCTGCGACTCCACTTTCAAGGAGCTATGAACCTGCACTCCAAGGTCTCTTTGTTCAGCAACACTCCCTAGGACCTTACCATTAAGTGTATAAGTCCTGCTAAGATTTGCTTTCCCAAAATGAAGCACCGCACACCTATCTAAATTAATTTCCATCTGCCACTGCTCAGCCCATTGGCCCATCTGATCTTGATCTCTGAGTTGTACTCTGAGGTAACCTTCTTCGCTATCCACTACACCTCCAATTTTGATGTCATCTGCAACTTACCAACTATACCTCCTACCTTCACATCCAAATCATTTAGATAAATGACAAGAGGTAGTGAACCCAGCACCAATCTTTGTGGCACACCACTGGTCACAGGCCTCCAGTCTGAAAAACAACCCTCCACCACCACCCTCTCTGTCTTCTACCCTTGAGCCAGTTCTGCATCCAAAATGACTAGTTCTCCCTGCATTCCATGAGATCTAACCTTGCTAACCAATCTCCCACGGGGAACCTTGTCAAACATCTTACTGAAGTCCATATAGATCGCATCCACCATTCTGCCCTCATCAATCCTCTTTGTTACTTCTTCAAAAATCTCAATCAAGTTCGAGAGACATGACCTCCCATGTACAAAACCATGTTGACTATCCCGAATCAGTCCCTGCCTTTCCAAATATATGTACATCCTGTCCCTCTGGATTCCCTCCAACAACTTGCCCACCACTTCACCAGTCCATAGTTCCCTGGCTCGTCCTTATCATCATTCTTAAATGGTGGCATCATGTTAGCCAACCTCTAGTCTTCCACCACCTCACTTGTGACTATCGATGATATAAATCACTTACCTAGCTTCCCACAGAGTTCCAGGGTACACCTGATCAGGTCCTGGGAATGTATCTACCTTCATGCAATTCAAGACATTCAGCACTTCCTCCTCTGTAATATGGACATTTTTCAAGATGTCACCATCGACTTCCCCACATTCTTTCTCTTCCATGTCCTTCTTCACAGAAAACACTGATGCAAAATACTCGTTTAGTATCTCCCCCATCTTCTGCTGCTCCATTCAAAGGCAGTCTTGCTGATCTTTGAAGGGCCGTATTCTCTCCATAGTTACTCGTTTGTCCTTAAAGCATTTGTAAAAACTCCTTGGATTCTCCTTAACCCTATTTATGACCTTTGGGTGTTAAAGCAGCATGAAGGGTCAGCACTGGTTGTAAGCAGAAAGAAGATATATACATGGAATGGAAGGTTTCAAAATAAATAAAGAAAACTATATCAAATCAGAGGATAGAATTCATAGTCTGAAGCTTTTGAACTCATTGCTAACTACAAAGTTGTAAATTTCCCCCATGGAAAATGCAATGCTGTTCCTGCAGTTTGCATTGATCTTCAATAGAACACTGCAGCAGGCTTAGAATATAAAGATGAGCATAAGAGCAAGATATTACACTGAAATGGTAACCACCTCCAGCATAACCCCACCAAAAAGTCATCGCCTCCATTACCCTGAAAACAACCAATGCTGGAGTCCATAACTCGTCCATAACTCATCCATAGCTTTTAGCACATCACATCCTCTGCATAAAAAGTTTCACTTTTAGAGTCATAGAGATACACAGCATGAAAACAGACCCTTCGGTCCAACCCGTCCATGCCGACCAGATATCCCAACCCAATCTAGTCCCACCTGTCAGTACCCGGCCCATATCCCTCCAAACCCTTCCTATTCATATACCCATCCAAATGCCTTTTAAATGTTGCAATTATACCAGCCTCCACTACTTCCTCTGGCAGCTCATTCCATACACGTTCCACCCACTGCATGAAAATGTTGCCCTGTAGGTCTCTTTTATATCTTTCTCCTCTCACCCTAAACCTATGCCCGCTAGTTCTGGATTCCCCGACCTCTGGGAAAAGACTTTGCCTATTTACCCTATCCATGCCCCTCATAATTTTATAAACCTTTATAAGGTCGCCCCTCAGCCTCTGCGCTCCAGGGAAAACAGCCCCAGCCTATTCAGCCTCTCCCTACAGCTCAAATCCTCCAACCCTGGCAACATCCTTGCAAATCTTTTCTGAACCCTTTCAAGTTTCACAACATCTTTCCGATAGGAAGGAGACCAGAACTGCATGCAATATTCCAACAGTGGCCTAACCAATGTCCTGTACAGCCGCAACAGGACCTTCCCCTCTCATCTTAAACTTAGTTTTGGACACCCCACCCCAATGAAAAGATCTTGCCTATTTACCCTATCCATGCCACTCATGATATTATAAACCTCTATTAGGTCACCTTGCAGCTCTTCAATCCCTCCCTATAGTTCAAACCCTCCAACCTTGGCAATGTTTTTATAAAACTTTCCTGAACTCTTTCAAATTTCGCAACATCATTCCTATAGCGGGAAAACCAGACTTGAATGCAATATTGTAAAAGTGGCCTAACCAATATCTCGTATACTTACTAACCATACCTCCTATACTGACACCCACATCATTTATACAAATGAGAAAAAGCAGAGGAATTCACACTGATTCTTCATGCACACTGCTGGTCACAGACCTCCAATCTGAAAAGCAACTCCCCACCGCCACCTGGGTCTCCTCCCTTGGAACCATTTTTAAAATTCAAATGGCTAGTTCTCCCTCGGTTATTAAAAAGCATTCAAGTGTTTGATCAGCCCTAAATGCATTGTATGGTGGGACAGGCTCAATGGCCTATTCCTACTTTCTAATGAAATGTTAACTCTGCTTCACTCTCTACAGATCCTGCCAAAGCCTGCCATGTTTCTCCAGCACTTTGTTTTCATTTCAGCATCCACAGTATTTCACTTTTATTTTCGAAGGTAAAATCGCTACTGTATTGCAAAAACATAGCATCTAATTAGCAAAACAGTAAACACCTGCAAACAGCAATTGATCAAGATCAGGTAATTGTTTTACTTTTTGATATTGATTGAGGGACAAATATTGGCTGGGACACCAGGGAGGATTTTCCTCCTCTTCAAAATAGTTCTACTGACAGCACACAGATAGGATGATTTTAACATTTCATCCAGAAGTCATATGATGTGGAGGTGCCAGTGTTGCACTTGAGTTGACAAGGGTGGTGCCAAGGACTCCGGAATTGTAAATGTTACATGCCTGTTCAAAAAAGTCACACAACACTAAGTTATAGTCCAACAGGTTTATTTGAAATCACAAACTTTTGGAGTGTTGCCCCTCCATTAAGTGAAGTGAAGAGAGCACGCAGGCACATACTTTATAATCAGAGAAATCAAAAGATCATAAAAATGGTGCGAGTGGAGTGTCAACAGGCCAAACAATAAATCTCTGCGAGTGTCAGATGGTGTGAGTGAAGTGTCAACAACTGAATAACAAGCGAAGGGATAATTTATAATCGATTAATTGAGGCAGAGACTTAATTACAAAGATTTAAAAATAGGGTGGTGCTAGAGACAGAGCAAATGACTGGAATAACATGCTAAGTATAAGAGTCGCATGCCGGTGTTCAACCCGGGCATCATGTGACTTTTGACCTTTTCTTCGTATGGCATTGGAAAGTCAGCCTAGTGTGATTAAATCTCGGACATGGAACATAAACTACAACTTCTGGATGGTTATATGAATAGGAAGGGTTTAGAGGGACAAGTGTTAAATGCTGGCAAATGGAATTAGATTAATTCAGGATACCTGGTAGGCATGGACGAGTTGGACCAAAGGGTCTGTTTCTCTGCTGTACTTCTCTATGACTCTATAACTAGCTACTTAACCACCAGTTTGATACTTTTGAGCAAGAAAGTTCAAAGTCCATTCTAGAGACATGAAGAACAAAAATTTGAACTCAAACTCCTAAAGCAGAATGGCAACAGTGCTACCTTTTTTAAAAAAAGAATTTTTGTCTTACAACTGAGACTATACCCACTAGTACAACATACAAACACTACTCTATGTAACTTAGTTTATAACAAATAAAGTAACTCCAGCTTCCTATGCGGTATTCTCAAATAGACATTAGATTAGATTAGATTAGATTACTTACAGTGTGGAAACAGGCCCTTCGGCCCAACAAGTCCATACCGACCTGCCGAAGCACACCCACCCAGACCCATTCCCCTACATTTACCCCTGCACCTAACACTACGGACAACTTAGCATAGCCAATTCACCTAACCTGCACATTTTTTTTGGACTGTGGGAGGAAACCGGAGCACCTGGAGGAAACCCACGCAGACATGGGGAGAATGTGCAAACTCCACACAGTCACCTGAGGCGGGTAAACTAAACAACAGTCAAGGAACAATGAGCAATCTTAAAATAGGAATATGTTGAAGGTGAAATCCCATCACGGGGAAAGGTAGGTTGAAGAAAATCAGAGTTTGCTAGAGGACTATAGTGATAGAGACAAAGATAGAAACAGCCAAACAAACTTAGCAGGTCTGGCAGCTCTAAAACAAGAGAGTGAGAGTACCTGAAATATCAACTCTATTTTCTCTCCACAGATGTTGCAGCACCTGAATTTTTTCAGCAACTTCAGTTCTCATTTGTTTCAGATGTTCAGCATCTGCTGTTCTGTGTTTCATTTTATAACTTGTATCTATATATCACCTTTAACATCATAAAATGTTCCAAAGTGCTTCACAGGAGCATTAGCAAACAAAATCTGGCATCAATTCATACAAAGATAAATCAGGTCAGGTGATCAACTTTTGTTCCTAGTATTAGGTTTTAGGGAGCACATTCATAGAAGACAGACAGACAGAGAGCTGAAAAGATTTGATAATTGAGTTGTGGAGTCTGGGGATACAGCAGCTAAAGGCATGGCTGTTGATGGTAATTAAAATGGTAGGTGTTTAAGTGGACAGAATTAAAGGTGTGCAAATCATTTAAAGAGCTATGGAGCTGGAGGACATTACAGAGATGGGGATAGGCGGGCCATGGAGGGATTTGAAAACAATTATGCGAGTTTTAAAATCAAAAAAATTACCTAATGGGGAGCCAGTGTAACTCAGCAACCATGTGCAGTGGATGAACTTGAATTGGCGAGTGTTAGAAACAAGCAATGGGTTTTTGAATGACTTCATGTTTATAGAGTGTAGAAGTTTATGAAATACTTAAGTCAACTTTAGTAAAGATACTTATGAGGATTTCAGCATTAGATAAGTTTGACGTGGAGTCAAGCAATGTCACAGAGATCAAATTGGACAGTCTTATTGATGGTACTGATGTGATCAGATGCTCACAGTCTGAACGGCTTTGGAGCGGAATGGAATCAATGGCTAGAAAAAAGAACTTCTCATGGGTACCAGAGGCAACAGCCTTAATCTCCTTGAAAAGTACTTGGGAGAAAATCCTGCTTATCCAATACTAGATGTCTGATCAGCTGTTTGACATTAGAGAGACAGTGAAGGAGTAGAGAGGTGTAGAACCAGGTATCATCAACATACATGTGGAAAATGACAAAGCATTTTAGATGATGTCACTTGAGTGGCACCTTGTAAGTAATAAATAGAAGATGGCCAATAATTAGATATTAGAGGACATCAGCATGCAAGAAGGGAACAAAGTCTTCACTGATCCTTCTCTGATCAGAAGATTTTTAAAAATAGATCCAGGCAAGTGCATCCCACCCAGTGGAGAATTTTGAAGGCACCTATGAGAATAGTGTACAAGTTATATGAATACTAGATTTAAAAATGGAGGCAAGTGTTTTGTTTCAAAAATAAAAAACAGAGGCCTTCCAGTATAGTGATAAAATTCAGCATTGTCAGAGTGCAGGTGACTGTAAACCTCTGTGGTGTTAATGGAAAGATGTTTATACTGTTGTACTTATGACAGATACAGTAAACGTTTAAGCTTTGTTTCCAATTCAGAAGAATCTACATTTGTGCCAGTTTTTTTTAAGTTCCATTCCATAACTCACCAGTGTTGAGTTTAGAAGCAAATTTACTTTCTCTCCTACGAGTAGTTCAGTGAACAAGTCATCTCAGCAAAAGGGTTGGTGAAACATCCAAACCAGGAAAGCTTGGTTAGCTGTTAGCACTGAGCAAAGTTTGATGCTCAGATTTGTAGACATGTTCATTTTGACTAATGTGGAAAGGACTCAAAGAACTGCCTTTATAATTTCTTTGCACTACACTTTCAGTCGTCAGGTTAGTCGACCAATAAAGAATTGAGGTAGAGGTGTAACATCCCAGGGCCCAAATCGCTGTTATGAATAGTGTTGGGAAATAGGGTAAAACTTAATTTTGCTGTGCGTTTTAGAACAGTCCAATATTTAAATAACTTAGTTTGATTTATTTTTGTATGATGAACTTCTGTTGTTCAAGAAGATCTGCAACCTTGTGTGAATGTATTTCACGCAATAAACCATCACATAAACTAGCTAAACAAAAGAAAACATAACTGTCTATCAAGCCAGGCTTCATTCTAGGATTTCACTCATGCAACAGTACTGTCAACTGGGATCATGGCAGCTTGGAGACAAATAAAGTGTGGTCAGTCACATCAAAGCCTTCAGACATACTCATAAGGACAAAGAGGGATCGTTTATCTTTGTTGTAGGCACACAGGATATGATTTGTGGCTTTGGAAAGTGTGGGTACTGTGGCATTAATATTTTAATGTGATTTTTGTTAACACCCTTGTTCGACTATTTCTGTTGCACACAAGTCTCTTATAATGCACACACTACCCTGATTCACTGACTGCCAACAGTTTCATTTTACATGAAACCTTTTGCCATGCTGTCCAGTTACAATTCTGGGATTCAAGAAAGTATTTCGACTGTCTTCAAAAATCACACATCAATGCCCTGAACTCATGTTATGAAGAGATAATCTATTCCTCAGTCGCTCAGCTAACCCCATTTTCTACAGCTCGTTGTTAAGATACAAATTTAGTTCTCAAATGAGCTAACCAGGTCCATGATCATTCCAGTAGATGGCAGTCTACTACACAATATCACAGTTATACAAAAAGTTAGATTCCATTCTGCAGCATTAACACCACTGATTATCTCATGATTTTGAAAATGATGTTCACTGTCATCAAATGCTGGTATTAAACACTCACAGTTAAGGTGCATCCTCAGAGTAAGGCTCATTTGCCTCTATTCCAACAATGCACTCTGTCTTAGCCACAGAAGTACCTCTTGCACAAAATACATGCACTTTTCCATACCAGCCATCATTTGACTTCAAAGTGATCACCAATGATCATGGCAATTTGTGTTAAACTAACAGCAATTAGGGCGATTTGAACAGAAATGAGAATATTCAAATGCATTTTGCACAACACAGCAAACAAAGGAGACTATTATTCCATTAGTCTGGGTTGGATTCTATTCTGGGTTCAAGGTGAAAGGCCAGTGGTTAACCTAATGCACCACCTTGCCTCCATAAATTGTCCTTTCCTAATGAGCTCCTTTTGGAACTCTTTATCACTCATATCACAAGTCTGGGGCAAATTCCTAGTCACCAACAGGAAATCATTTTGGGATGGAATAAAAATGAAATATAAAGAGTTGTACATAAAGATCAAACTGTTTTATTCTGAGCTTCAAACTGAGCGTCGAAAGAAGGTGAACTCCTTCAGCTCTCAGTTTGCCTGCTCAGTGAGACATTCTCCACTATGGCTGTGAAGAATAAATAATTAACTTTATCATAGCAGATCTTGTTGTGCTCAGAACAATGCATCAGATAAAGCACAAATTATGCTTCACATGACTTGTGATCTCCACTGAACCAGTCTGTAAATCAAAGTACACAGAAATGAACAAAATGAAAAAGTCCTGTATGAATCTAAGAAGTCTTTGCTGACAATAAGGGGAGTACCGATGCAATTAGTGCATTCATCTCCAAAACACTGCATGCATAGTAATGGTTTACACTAACCAGGGACAAAAATCAATGTCATCTGCTTTCAGCTGTAAAATAGATAAAAACTTATATCAATGCAGATAGGTTTGACTTTCACCAACAGTGTTGGTGTCAGAAGCCACAAACAGCTCATTTGACTCTATTAAACATCAGAATGACACCACTCAATTACCTTTCTGCATAGCAATGCTGAATAAAAAGAGAGCATAACACATTTTTACAGCAAAGGGTACCAATAAACACCTTGCTACTCCACTTGGCCTGCCCAATGCCCAATTACAACATACAGGAGCAATAAAGTTGCAAACAAGTAAAAGTGTTCAGGCACCATTTGCCAAAATAGGCTGTCAGCATTTTGTACAATGCTAATCCAGTCAAAATGCCTGCTTGTAGCTCACAATAGTTGTATATTGACTTCTATGGAGAGGTAGTCTTGGAAGCAATCATGTTAGCAATTCCATTTCATATATGTTGTTTTATATTTCACAGTTGGTTCAGTACTAGTACCGCATCTCAATAAATATACCTGTACTAAATTACTCTAAAAGAATGGCTGCATTAAAAATATAACTGAGCTTATCTGGATCATCCACTGGGGAAAAATTATGAAACTGAACTCATTATACAGAGTCACTGAAAGCAAGAAACTGTTTCTGCTTGTTGGTGAGGCTGGGATTGGGGAATACACTCAAAAAATTAAAGTCAAACATTCAGAACTGTTCACTTTACATCTGTGGTTAACAAAAACATTGGTCAGAGATATTAAAGAGATATTGGCAGAGACAAAATCTATAGGGTTAGGTCAGAAAATTAATCATAATCTCAGTGCATGGCAGAACAATCTTAAAGGATTAAACAGTCCAGAGCAGTGATAGTAATAATTGGTACTTAAATCCAAGAGTTCAGCAGGGATTTTGTTTTAAATAAACCAGATTTTCTGTTCCTTGCCTTTACCAGTGACATTTGCTGGCAGCACCTTCATGTGTAGGTTTTAATTAGAGGAGCATCAAACTAATTCACTAATATGCTAATGACAAAACAGCCAGCCAACACTAACCATTTATGTTCAAATATGGAAAATAGCTATTGGGCAGAATTCTCGCCAGATATTCCAGGCAAGGAGGGGGAGAAAATTCATGCCATAAAATGCATTACACCAGGTCGTTTTGTTGTTTGGTTTGTAGGTGTACTGAGTATGGTTATGGACAGTCTTATTAACCTAATATTAAAATAGAGATTGTTTTTAAAACAATTCCTCCAGTATATTTTAAAATTTCTATCAATTAGTAACTGAAGAATATAATCATAATCCAAAATAATCCAAATATTGAAATGTAACAACTAGTGGTAAGATCTTCGAACAGTGAGAGAAGAGTCAAATAATCTAATTCACTATCATTTGCATTCTTATATCTTCAATGGGAAGACTTCTATGCTTTGTTTACACAGATTTTACCAGCTGAAGAAACCACTGAACCACCTAATCTGCATCAACCACAAGGATACCACAGGCAACAAGTATTTTCAAGAGAAAAAAATTCAAGTTCAGTTCTCTACACTGCAACAGTGGGGAGATGTAGAGAGTCAGTTCACCAAGCTATACGACTAATGACCCTAATCACACCATAATAGGTAGATGCTCAGCAGAAGTCATGCTTTGTACACAGTGAAACAAACAAAACTTTTAGAGATGATCATGGACCACTGTCACACACTCAAGGCAGTGCTTATGCCCGAAATGTCAACTCTCCTGCTCCTTGGATACTGCCTGACCTGTTGTACTTTTCCAGCAACACATTTTTTGACTCAAGGCAGCAGCTAAGAACAGACAACCCACTCTTTCCTTTAAGAAAAAAGGAATTACTATTCTAAGAAATAATCTATTTCCACAGAAATCATTGATTTTTATTTAAAAATAAAGCAAATTTTTAAAAAACTTTTCCACTGCAGTAGATGTCATTAAAAATGCTGCAGTTTCAGTAACTGTTCTCTGTCCTCAGCTGATACGGAAGTTGAGGAAAACGTACTTGAAAATTGTGTCTTAAAAATACCTTTGCCATTCACCCAGACGTCAACTTCAATGCCTTTTCCTTTAGTTTAACCTCAACAAAAACATCTCTGAGCAACTCGTTCTTTCAGCACTACGATTTTAAGTAGAATAAAACTGGGCCATTAAGTTCACTCTGACATTATTACTTGCACTTTCTTCTGTTATTTTCAATTCTAATACCAACTGTAGATAAGTATAGGTGTATTACACATCTTTTCTCAATAATAAATTGGTAAATGGCATTTCAACACATTTCTTACACTTAAATGTGTGTTGTCTTACACTTGGTGCTGACTGCTAGACATTATAAAAGTGACAAAAATGAACTGACTATCCCTGTGATTCACACCACCAACACCTCACTGTCCGCAAACTCTGTGGACAGATTTACATGAGATCACGACTTGTATTTGCAAAAAGGCATGTGAAAATCAATGTTCTATCATGCTGTGTTGAAGATACTGGATGTCGCACAAGCGCTCCCACTGCCTAAAACTTGTAACATAACATACAAGAAATAACATTAAATAACATTTCAATGCAAAGGATTTATTTCTATATAATAAAGTAAGTGTGGCTTGCTTTGTTTCACTTAAGCAAATCACGTTCTCAAACAGCACTGATTAATATGTGGGTCACTTATAGTTTTGTTGTTCTACCCTATTTTCACCACAAGATGGTGCAAAAACAAAAACCAAACCATAAAAACAAGTCCACCTTGATTACCTGCTTCCTTACAAACTGCTGCCAGATCTGCTCCAACATACCCGTGAGCCCCATCTGCAAGCTGTGTCAGTTCAACCTCAGTCAACAAAGTGGGAACATTCTTCAGGAACTTTCTTAAGATATCTGCACGACCTTCAGCATTAGGAATACCGATCTCTATTTCCTTGTCAAATCGTCCAGGTCTCCGAAGTGCTGGATCCAAGGCGTGAGGTCGATTTGTTGCACCAAGGACAAGAAGCTGTCCTTCACTTCCCTCCTAACAAGAAAAAAGAAATTACAATCCATCAGTACATATTCCACTATAGTTGTTTGGCTTAAGGCTCCATCCCAGCACTCCAGACTTTAAAAAAGCAAAATCCTCAAAATGTAAACTTTGGAAGATAACTGCTAGCATTTCATTGCTGCAGAACTTCACAGAGTGTAATTTGTTTATCTCTACCCAATAAACACCCTGACAATACAACACCACATAAATATATATATCTACAGTAGAAGTTAATCGTATTTATTCGAGGAACTACATGTCACATTTGATTACAATGGTAATTAACTATTTTAACTGCGATCAAAATAAATTATTCCAAACAATGTTTATACTTTGATTCCACAATGAAGAAACTAGAAATGGCTAATCTATTAATGGGTACGAAAGAAAATCAGAACTCACTTTGCATCATAATCAGAACAAATATATTTCAATAAAGAACTTGCATTAAAGACACTGCAAGAAAAGAGGTGGCAGTGGATCATACCTTCACAGAATTATCATTTATGTGTGTAAACAGAGTGCATATCACTTGCTCTCAATAATATGTGTTGACTATACACATCTTTATATGTCCTAACCTTGAACAGACAGTATCCTTGAACACAGGTGAGCTCCCGAAGGACTGCAGAATTGCTAATGTTGCCCCCTTGTTTAAGAAGGGTAGCAGGAAGCTGCTGGAGAAGATATTGAGGAATAGGACCTATTCCCATTTGGAAGAAAATGGGACTATCAGTAACGGGCAGCACGGTTTTGTGTGGGGAAGGTCATGTCTTACAAACCTAATAGAATTCTTTGAGGAGGTGACAAAAGTTGATTGATGGGGGAAGGGCTGTAGATGTCATATACATGGACTTTAGTAAGGAGTTTGATCAGGTTCCCCATGGTAGGCTGATGGAGAAGGTGAGGTTGCATGAGTCCAGGGTGTTCTAGTTAACGGATAGAGAAATGGCTGGGCAACAGAAGACAGAGAGTAGTAGTGGAAGGGATATTCTCAAAATGGAGACCTGTAACCAGTGGTGTTCCACAGGGATCCTTGCTGGGACCACAGTTGTTTGTGATATATATAAATGATTTGGAGGAAGGTATCAGTTGCCTGATTAGCAAGTTTGCAGATGACACCAAGATTTGTGGAGTAGCAGATAGTGGAGGGGACTGTCAGAGAATACAGCAGAATATAGATAGATTGGAGAGATGGGCAGAGAAACGGCAGATGGAGTTAAATCTGGGCAAATGCGAGGTGATGCATTTTGGAAGTTCCAATTCAACAGCGAACTAAACAGTAAATGGAAAAGTCCTGCGGGAAATTGACGTACAGAGAGATCTGGGTGCTCAGGTCCATTACTCCCCGAAGGTGGCAATGCAGGTCATTAAAGCGTCAAGAAGGCATACGAGATGCTTTCCTCCATCAGACAGAGTATTGAGCACAAGACTTGGCAGGTCACCTTACAGTTGTATAGGACTTTGGTTCGGCCACATTTGGAATACCTTGTACACTTCTGGTCACCATATTATTAAAAGAATGTGGATGTTTTGGATAGGGTGCAGAGGACGTTCACCAGGATGTTGTCTGGTGTGGAGGGTACTAGCTATGAAGAGAGGTTGAATAGATTAGCATTATTTTTATAGAAAGACAGAGGTTGACAGGAGACCTGATTGAGGACTACAAAATCATGAGAGGTATAAGCAGGGTTGATACCAAGAAGCTTTTTCCCAGAGTACAGAACTCAATTACTAGGGGTTCACAAATTCAAAGTGAGAGAGAAAAAATTTAAGGGAGATAATAAGTTCTTTACACAGAAGGTTATGGGGAACTGGAACACGTTGTCAGCGGAGGTGGTAGAAGTGGGAACGATAGCGTCATTTAAGATATAGCTAGACAGATACACGAATGGGCAGGGAGCAAAGGGATTCGGATCTTTAGAAAATAGGTGACAGATTTAGATAGAAGATCAGGATTGGCCCAGGCTTGGAGGGCCAAAGGGTCTGAGTTCCTATGCTGTAATTTTCTTTGTTCTTTGAAACCACTCATATTCTGTATGTTTTGCAAATAACCGTTTTTTTCAGTGTTTGCCTTTGAGTAATATTTGCTCTATAAGGTAAAATGTTCAGATAGAGTTAATGTTGAGTTGGACTGAGGTCCACTCAATCTGGTGATGTTACACATTCTTTGGATGAACGGTTAGTCTTGCATGAGATCCTGATGGAGTAATTCTGCCTCCCCATTGTTGTAATTTTGCCAAAATAGTTAATGTTGATTGTACATAAAGCTATAATGCGACAAACTACACTTAGTTATATACAATTGCCCTTCTTTCTTAAGTCTCAATTGTGGTCTATCTTCTACTACTGATTACTCAACTGTGTTGTATCCAAAAGACCAATAATGCAGAACCCCCAGCCAACATTCTGGGACATTATGAATCCCATCATGACAGGTGGGTCTTTTTTAAACCTATCTGCCCCTGTTCAGCGGTTATGTCCATACTAAGATGTCCATCAAGAGGAAGCATACGGTGTCCAATGGCAAATTAGAGGCCTTTAGAGATGATAATACCAGAAGATACAGGAGTAAAATTCGGCTATTTGGCCCATCAAGTCTGTTACAGGATTCAATCATGGCTGATATGTTTCTCAACCTCATTCTCATCTTTTTTCCTCTGTAACCTTTGATCCCTTTACTCATCAAGAACCTATCTATCTCTGTCTTAAATTCACTTGGCATCAACAGTCTTCTGTGGCAATGACTTCCACAAATTCACCACCCTCTGGCTGAAGGAAGTTCACTACATCTCAGTTCTCTTGGGTTGTCCCTTCACTTTGAGGCTGTGCCCTTGGATCCTAGTCTCTCCTCATAGTGGAATCTCTTTAGCGGCGATTCTATCTAGGCCTCTCAATATTCTACAGATTTCAAATAGAAACACATCCCCTCCCCATTCTTCTATACTCGGTCGAATACACACCCAGAGTCCTCAACTGCTCCTTGTCTGACAAGCCCTTCATCCCTAGGATCATTCTTCTAATTCTCCTCTGGAACCCCTTCGACGCTGGCACATTCTTCCTTAGAAGAGGACCCAAACTGCTCACAGTATTCCAAATGTTTCTGACCAGAAACTTATACAGCTTCAGCGGTATATCCCTGCTCTTGCATTCTTAGCCCTCTTGAAATGAGTGCTAACATTGTATTTGCCTTCCTAACTGTCAAGTGAACCTGCATATTAACCTTAGGAGAATCCTGAACTAGGACTCCAAAGTCCCTTTCTAATTTAGATTTCTGAAGCCTTATCCTATTTGGAAAACAGTATAGACCTCGATTCTTCCTACCAACTCATAACCTCACACTTTCCCACATCATATTCCATCTGTCACTTCTTTGCCCACTCTCCTGTCCAAACCTTTGTGCAGCTTCCCCATTTCCTCATCATTACCGGTCCCACCATCTATCTTTTGTCATCTTTAAACTTAGCATCAATGCCCTCTGTTCTACTATCCAACTCATTAATATATAATGTGAATAGTTGTGTTCCCAACACTATTTCCTGCAGAACTGTACTTGTCACCAACTGTCTTTCTGAAAAAGAACCCTTTATACTGACTCCCTGCCTTCTGCCAACCGGTCAATCCTCTATCCATTCTAGTACCTTGCTCCGAACATTATGGACGTATTTGGTAGCATCCCGTGCCTCCTGTTCTGGAAATCCAAATAGATCACATCCACTGGGTCTCCCTTGTCTAATTTGCTTGTTACCTCCACAAAGAATCTAACAGATTTGTCACACATTACCTTCTCCTGATGAGGTAGTGCTGACTCAACCCCATTTTACCCTGCCCTCCCAAGGACTCTGCAATGTCATCCTTAATAATGGATTCTAAAATCTTGCCAGTGACTGTGATCAGGCTAGGTAATCTATAATTTACCATATTTTGCCTCCCTCCTTTCTTAAACAGGGGTTTTACATTAGCCATTTTCCAGCCCTCTAGGATACTCCCTGACTTCAGTCTTCCCTAAAAGATCACAACCAATACCTCTACAAATCTCCTTCAGCACCCTGGTGTGTAGTCCACCTGGTCTGGGTGATTTATTTAACTTCAAACCTTTCAGCTTCCCCTGTACCTTCTCCTTAGCGATGGCCACTGGAGTCACTGGTTGACACCGCAGAGGCTAGCTTGCATCATCACTCCTGATAATGAGATTTTTATTTGATAAACTTCCATTCTATAAGTTTCTGATAGCTATGCGTTGCTTCTGTTACAATGCCTTACTGGGGGCTATTTAACCCGTTAAAGGTAGTTTTGTTAAGACTAGGAAGGAAGATTGAAGTAGTATTCAAGCTTACTCTAATTGGCTCAAATCCCATCACTCTTAAAATTTAAAGGAACTTGTAGAACAGCGGTAATATCCCCATCTCTGAACCAGAAGGCCCAACTGTTGCAGAGGTGAGAACATCTAGGAACAGGCTGATTAGAAAATATCTAGAAAGGAGAACTGATGATTTGGCAGCATGGCCAAGCTTTCAAAGGTGCTAGATTTAAGCTCGAGTCTCCTAAGGTTCAAATCCCACCATTGCAGGAATTTCAGGGGCCTAACTTCAAAACTCACCTGTGTCATAACATGTTTGAGCTGTTGATTGAATAATTATTCTGTTAACCATTTGATTTGTGTGTTTGGTACAGAGTTCCACCTGGGGCTACCTAACTTGGTCAGAGTTTTAGTTAAAAGACTAGAAAGAAGGACTTGTCGCAGGAAACTATGCCTTTCTGCATGTCACCAGCTGTTGGCAACATAAAGATAGGATGGTATTGGCCAGATTTTGTGGCCAGCGATAAAGGAAGGAATTTGTCAAACACCTCACATATAGCTGCTCACAAAAGTTTTAATGGACTTCAGGGTGCCACCCTAGACTTTGGGTATTTATTCCAGGGTGACACCCTCTACCGAGTATCTGTGGGCAGGATTAATAAACAATAATGTTCTTTCATCAGTCAGACTGAACGTTCTTCTATGCTAAAATGCATAGAATCCAAAACAAGACATATAAACATAGAAATAAAAACCAAGTGCAAGAGAAACTCAACAGATCTCGCAGCATCTGTAGAGAGAAAAACAGAGTTAATGTTTTGATTCCAGTGTGATTCTTCTTTGGAACTGTGGAGTACAAACATAGAATCATGATTACACCACAGTGGAGGTCAATTTGGTTGTTTATGTCTCTGCGGAAGATCATACTGCCTGTCTCCACTAACATGCCCTTGACTGGTGACCCTGCAAATTTATTCCCCTCAGATGCTTATCATAGAATATGAACAGTGCAGAAGGCTAGTTAGGATATCATATCTGTGCTGGCCCTCAAAAGGAGAAAATCACCTACTGCCACTTCCTAGCCTTCTCCCCTTTTCTTTGATTTTTTTCTTTTTCAGATAATAATCCAATTCCCTTCTGAAAGCCTCAATTAATTCTGCCTCCAAAACAATTTTATGCAGTTCACCCAGATCTTGATCGTGTGTTGAGTGAAAACATTTTACCTCATATCACCCTTGTTGCTTTAGTCAAGTACCTTAATTCTGTGCTGTGTGCTTTACAATGTTTCCATACAGGAACAGTGTCTCCTGGAATACTCTAGCCCCCTTTCAGAATTTGGATACCTCCATCAAATCTCCTCTCATTCTTTCTGCTCTTAGGATAAACAGTTCCCCTTTCAATTCCCTTAGAAAAGCCTAAATGAAATCCACCTCTACCACACTTGTGGGAAGACTTATGGCTAAATAAATAGCATCCTTACCCTCTGTTCAAATATTTAAATTGGAATCCATTCCCAACACTCACTAAGGCAAAGAGAGATGTATTCAGAACTCAACCAAGCAAGGAGAGTTTCAACTCAGTTTAAGTATCAACCTCCAATCCCTTTCAACATACATCAATGGCATGCAGTAAGAGTAGAAGAGATTCCTGGCCAGCCATATGACAGTAAGAATATTGTCGGCACTACCATAACTATCTATACCCTTCAGACTACAACATGTAAATACAGTCATGTTGCCACAGAATGGACTCTGAATGAACTGTAACTTAGTAGCACTGCATACTCAAGCAGCATATGCCAAAAGCTAACCACACAGCATATGTTTTAGATTAGATTTCTTACAGTGTGGAAACAGGCCTTTCAGCCCAACAAGTCCACACCGACCCGCCGAAGCGTAACCCACCCAGACTCATTTCCATCCATTTACCCTGGACTAATACGCCTAACACTATGGGCAATTTAGCATGGCCAATTCACCTAACCTGTACATTTCTGGATTGTGGGAGGAAACCAGAGCACTCGGAGGAAATCCACACAGTCACAGGAGAATGTGCAAACTCCACACAGACAGCCGCCTGAGGCTGGAATCGAACCTGGGTCCCTGGTACTGTGAGGCAGCAACACTAACCACTGAGCCACTGTGCTGCCCCAGTGAGATCATCTCTTTTGCCACACGTACTTTGTTAATGTCTTCGAGTTTTGATCCTTTCACCCACGTAAGGAATTCTCTCTATCTACTCTGTCTAGACCTCATGATTCCGAACACCTCCCATCAAATCCCTTCTCATCACTAAACGTAAACAGGGTCAGTTTCTCAAAAATCGATCAAAGTCTTTCCAAGCTGCTTTGAAAACCTGATTACTTTATTTGTGTCCTAAAAGTGAAACAGAATCATATGGCATCTGCAGTCATACTTTACCCTTACTCATGTTCCATTGCCTTGGTCAATAGGATGAACACTTCTAACACATTTAATCAATCAACACTGAGAACTGCAGGAAATATAAATTAGATTCAAATGATGTGCTGAAAGCAAAACAAAATGTGAAATACAGATACAGCTAATATAGAGAGGCAGACAGAAAAAAGTCTTTCTCTGTAAGAGTCCAATGCTAATTTTCTTAGAGGGAATGAGACACCACAATTTTGAAATTAATACCCAGGGTTAGAGAGTTGTTCAGTCATAACCAACAGTTAACAAACCATTAAAAGGACACTTACACCTGATGTACTAGCCTGAGCATTTAGTCATCCATATTGCAGAATTGTTTATGAGACAAATACACAGCAATATCATACCATTGTCATCATAAGCAGTGTCATAGCATTCCTTGTACAGAAGTTGGGTATCTTGGATAACGATTAGTGGATTTTCATGTTCAATATTACTATGCTGACACCAGGAGTTACTGTCACATTTATATCATAACTAAAGCATTAATAGCATCATGCAATTCTTTCAACATAAATTCTAAAGTTAAGAGTATAAATGGTTATTCTTCCTTTGATACTAGTGTTTTAGGGTGAGATTCCACAAATATACTGGACAATTTTCCAATATCTCATGCCAAAGTCCAAGAAAGGATCACTTAGCAGATCAACCATGCCAGAAAGTTCCACTATCTGGAAATTATTGGACAGAGTTTTTGTTTCTGGGATGGAGTGGTGAAAGAAAGCGAGGGGAAAATATGTTCAAAAACTGGAGGTTGGTTAATGTCGTGCCACTCTTTAAAAAAAAGTGAGTCGGACATCAGTGGTGGGCAAGATGTCGGAGGGTACCCTGAGGGACAGGAGGTACATGTATTTGGAAAGACAAGGACTGATTAGGGATAGTCAACATGGCTTTGTGCGTGGGAAATCATATCGCACAAATTTGATTGAGATTTTTGAAGAAGTAACAAAGAGGATTGATGAGGGCAGAGCAGTAGATGTGATCTATATAGACTTCAGTAAGGCAGTCGACAAGGTTCCCCATGGAAGACTGGTTAGCAAGGTTAGATCTCATGGAATACAGGGAGAACTAGCCAGTTGGATACAGAACTGGCTCAATGGTAGAAGATGGAGGGTGGTGGTGGAGGGTTGTTTTTTCAGACTGGAGGCCTGTGACCAGTGGAGTACCACAAGGATCGGTGCTGGGTCCACTACTTTTCATCATTTATATAAATGATTTGGATGTGGGCATAACAGGTATAGCGAGTAAGTTTGCTAATGACACCAAAATTGAAGGTTTGGTGGACAGTGAAGAAGGTTATCTCAGATTACAACAGGATCTTGATCAGATGGGCCAATGGGCTGAGAAGTGGCAGATGGAGTTTAATTTAGATAAAAGTGAGGTGCTGCATTTTGGGAAAGCAAGTCTTAGCAGGGTCTTTACACTTAATGGTAAAGTCCTCTGGAGTGTTGCTGAACAAAGAGACCTTGGAGTGTAGGTTCATAGCTCCTTGAAAGTGGAGTCACAGGAAGATAGGATAGTGAAGAAGGTATGCTTTCTTTTGTTGGTCAAAGTATTGAGTACAGGAGTTGTGAGGTCATGTTGCGGCTGTACAGGACATTGGTTAGGCTACTGTTGGAATATTGCATGCAATTCTGATCTCCTTCCTATCAGAAAGATGTTGTGAAACCTGGAAGGGTTCAGAAAAGATTTACAAGGATATTGCCAGGGTTGAGGATTTGAGCTATAGAGAGGGGTTGAACAGACTGGGCTGCTTTCCCTGGAGCATCGGAGGCTGAGGGGTGACCTTGTAGAGGTTTACAAATCATGAAGTGTATGGATAGGATAAATTGACAAAGTTTTTTCCCTGGGGTGGGGGTGTACAGAACTAGAGGGCATAGGTTTAGGGTGAGAGGGGAAAGATATAAAAGAGACCCAAGAGGCCATATTTTTACTCAGAGGGTGGTATGTACATGGAATGAGCTGCCAGAGGATGTGGTGGAGGCTGGTACAATTGCAACATTTAAAAGGCACCTGGATGGGTATATGAATAGGAAGGGTTTAAGAGGGATATGGGCCGGGTGCTGGCAGGTGGGACTAGATTGGATTGGGCTATCTGGTCAGCATGGACGAGTTGGACTGAAGGGTCTGTTTCTATGACTCTTTGGCATTCTCACCAAACATAGAAGAAAACTGAATTAAAATTGTAAATACAATTACAACTAAAATTGTTATATTACAAATGAAGGCCAGATGAAAATGCATGCAATTTCTCATTTCAAGAGTTTCACATTCAATACTCATGCTTTCATAGTAAAGAAGAAATGGCCGTTTAGAGGGGATCTGCCCTCTATCTCTTGGACTTGCTGCTGTCTGTGGAGTCTTTTTGTTTGCTCCTACTTTATTACTCATAGCACTTGTACAAGAAAATTTGGCACTGCCATTGCTAACTGCAATTTAGATCTAACAAACACACAACATTTGTGTTGTTTACAACAAATGGGGGAAGACAGAAGGGATGCCAAGTAGGTGACAGTGCAAGTGAAGTCAGCTTGCAGCCACCACTACCGGAGAACCCAATATGTACTTACAAATACATATAAAAGAGACATACTTAATCTGGACCTAGCTGAGGAACTGAGAATTCATAGAATATACTTGGCAAGAGAGGCTGTGGAACAGTTTAACCCAACCTAGGACATGAACCACCTCCAAAACCAAACTCTCCTTGAGACAAGACTGACAAATGGTTGTTAAGATACCAACAATATTTAACGTTTATACCCAAGCTAATAACAACAGACCAGAAGGGAACATCTACAATGGTCAATTAATTCTCAACACAAAGACAAATGAAGCAAGTGGCGCATACAGTTGCTTGATCCAGTATCATTGTTTCCATAAACAATAATAAGTTGGACCAAAGGGTCTGTTTCCATGCTGTATATCTCTATGACTCTATGATTCCCAGAAGTGCAGAGCATAATCTAAGTGTCCATAAATGGCTGGTGAGCACAACAGTGAATCCATAACCTGCAGATAATCTGTGAGCATCACTGTGCAATAATGTTGGTTTCCCTGGCAAGATTCTACATTTTAAAGGCTGGTGTGCCCTCAATATTTTATGCTGTAAAACAATTTGAGAATACTTCCTGAGAGATCCCTCGATATTTGGCTCTTAAGGTATCAAATAACCACTGAACACAGAGTGACGTGCATATAATCAAAATCATTATGGAATACTTCTGAAGCATTTTGAAATATGGTTCCGATCCCTTCAAATCTCAAAGAAGATGCTGTATCTAGCCTAGATAGGTCTCTAAGATCATAGTAATCAGTTGCATTACTCTGAAATTTCATAATACAATGACATACATTGACCCAGCACCTGAAGGAGGACGACAAATGCGGCAAGGAACCAATAATAGCAGGAGGAGAGACTGTTTTAGTGACGACAGCTGCTATATATCTGCTATTAGCATTGCAAACTAGTTAGCACAATCCTAAATACCCTATCCACCACAAGAATTCAATACCATAGCTACAACAATGAGCACTCTTGTGCTCTTTAGTGGTTACTCCACTGTTCTGATTTTTCGTCCATTATTCATTCAAGCTCTCCAGGAGTCATACTTGTAAATGGACAGTGTGGTTAGTGGTGACAGGTGCTTTCAAGGATTAAATAAATGGTATAGAATGTTGTAAACTACTGAAATGATGAGGGCATGATTTATGTTCCTTGTTTAGAGAAGAAAGGAAAGAAGAAAGCTTTTATATTTCGATTTTTATGACAGCAGAGGTCTCAAAGTACTTCATGGTCAAATAGATACTTTTGCTTTGTACTGTAATCGCCGTTGCAATGTAGGAGACATGGCAATTCCAGCAAATATGCTGGGCGCTGAGAAATTACTTAAACCAAGATTCATTATTTTATGAAACATGCACATTAAAATCATGAATCTATTCAACAGCAGGCAATTAGTTCTTATGGTACACTATTATTGAATCCACATATCATAAGATCCTAAGAAATCATATCAATCAACAGTGCTTAAAAAAAGTGAAACAAAACCTCGACTTACAATAATACTTGATTGATGTTACATTTTTCACTATTCCCTCCAACATGGATATAGTGTTTCAGAGATACAACTTTATGGAAACTGTGATAAGATTATTTTTTACCCTTTCCTAATAAAGGCTATTTCAGAAGTCACTTTCACAAAAAAAGACATCTTCCCGTGCACCCACAGCCATGTGTTCACAGTGGCAGAAAAATGTACTGAAGTACCAGTGCATAAGTTTAAGTTATCAATGCTCAGAGAACCCACATTCAGTTGCAAATAGCAGTGATGAAACAACACAGAAGATAACAGCTTTCTAATGTGGTTTGCAGAGAGAAAAAAAAAAGTTGTGATCAGGCTACTGTCTCAAACCTCCAAGTCTCTGTCCTAGAGTTTTAGCTGATTAGCTTCTGCCCACTCCACCACACAAGATCCTAGCTCAGGGAACCCATAAGGAAAATTTAAACATGAAAACATGAAAAATAATGAGGAATACTGTTATGAAGATGTGGGTGTACTTTAAGAGAGTTAAAAGCAGCAGAACGACGGGATACAGAACCAAGTATTCTCAATAAGGCAACAATGTAACACTTGCTCGAACAACTCTATTAGCTTGTTGCCTGGAGACAAAAACAAATTTGAATTCAGCCAATCAGTTTAAATTATACCCTGAAAAATATCAAACTCCAATCCAGTCTGAAGTTAGCATATTGACAATCTGAAAAGCTAATGACAATCTGATAGGGGGAAATTTGAACAGTTGAGAGGAGAACTGACAAGCCCAGCATGTAACAGACTGCTTGAAAATAGCTCTCTTAAAAGTACCGTTTCGATCAGTAACCTGTGATGCAGAAATTCCTAAGAAGAAGAAAAGACGACACAGGAAGATCCGAATAGAAGAGCGAAAGCTACTTGGTTTTGAGATAAGAAGTGTGGTTTTGTAAATCTTAATTGGGCGTTTTATTGGACTAGTATTATAGAAGGGAAGGTAAAATCTAGGGAAGGAATTGTAAATAGTTGTTATTTAATTATTCTTTGTTATACTTTAAGAAATAAAGTTCTTAATTTTTACTTTAAATAGTTCTTGGCCACTTGAATTTTTACAAATTACTGTACGGGATTAACCTTTTCTATGTTGCTGGTTTTAAATTTAGGAGGGTTTACCCGATGTCGTAACATTACACTTGCGAAAAAGATCTATAATTCAGCTATAGTGACTTACTGAGATGCCCTTTTAGAATAAAAGTTGTTGTAAAAACATAATAGCTAATGACAAAACAGGTGCAATAAAAGATGAGCCATCGACAAGAGGCACATTCTCACCCAAGAATGGAATAAATGTGAAAACAAGCTAACAAAGAAATCAGTCAAAACAGCAAGATAATACCTTGCAAACTGCAAGATCTTAGACCAATCAACTACAATATTCTTGACAAAATATCTGTGAACAACAAACAAACCATTTTTAGCACTAGCTGCTTACTCACCGAGCCAATACCATCCATTAGTGTGAGCAATGATGCTACCACTCGCTTCTCAACTTCATGGTGAGCTCCTTCCCGCTTTGGGCATATAGCATCAAGCTCATCAATGAATATTATTGAGGGCTGACTGGAAAAAAAGAGATATGCCATTCAATACAAGGATAATGTTACAATCTGTGAAGAACGACATAGCAAATCTGATGGAAACAAATCTTTTCCATGTTCAAAGTTCTAACACGTTCTTGTCCTAACAATCTAGAAAGTAAGAGATTATTGCATGAATATGAACTTTAATTTGTGTTTTAAATTTAAAATTTATTCAAATTCACTTTCTGCTAGTTTCCAACTGTTTTTTATCTGACAAATACAGTTTACGTTTAACGCTTTTAGTTAATAGGTCAGTGATTCGGTTTTGGATGTCAGTTGCTCTTTTTCTGAAAAGTATTGCTCATTATTTTCAAATAAACATTTTCAGCGCTAAGTGTTTTCATGATCAAAGTCTCAACAATTGAGACAACAGATTCAACTTTTATGGCACACCAGCTGGGACTTGCCCTATGAATTTCCTGTTCAGTTTCGGAGCTCCAGATAACCATGTGTGTAGGAAATGTTGCCAGGTATTCAAGATCAAGTTGGGAATTTCATGGTTATACTACAATGTTCGAGATCATTGAGCAAACAGTAATCAGAAGATAGAAGTTGAAACCAAGAGTTTGAAAATCATTAAAGACAAAATGTGAAAGCAGTAGCTAAAGAGGATATTCAGAGAAAAGATAATTTATTTACAAATTAAGCATATCCCTTTAAAGAAAAAGGGAATGGTGTCCAAAAACATAAACCTTGGGAGAAAACAAAAATAAAAAGGTAAAATACAAAAAAAGCTTATTATCAGCTAAGAATCAATTAATATGGATTAGTACAAAATGTACAGGTAGAAGTCAAGAAAGTTAATTTGGGGTGGAGGAGATTACTGTAAGATTAATGAAGATCATTAACTTGAGTGTTTGAGTATATCCCAAACATGTGAAGTATAGTTAACTAGGGAAATCCTCATTTTGGACGCAAAAGACATGGAAAAAGAAATAAATGAGAAACTTGCATTGCCTGTCTTCACAAAGGAAACAGATGATGTGAAGTATCGTGTGAAGTGCCCAGTATATTACAAACTATCAATTAGGACAACTAAGGATGGATAACAAATACTGGCCAGCCAGCAATGTCCCCATCCTGTAAAGTAATAAAAACAACTTTTTAACAAGTTCAAAAATTGAATACAAACCAGGTGTTTGGTTAAGGTGGCTGCCACAAGGAATGCAATGTTTTTGCATTTGGACTACAGACAGCGTTAAGTTGAATAAATACCTAATTACATAAGGGCACATTACCAGCCAAAGGAATTCATATGTATCTTGGTTTAATGATGCATCAACAGAAAAGGATTATGGAGTTTCCAGATTACCTGCTGTATGTTTCATACTAGACAAATGGGAAGATAAAAAACTTAATTTATAGTTGATATAAGTGAATGGCCACTGTCAATTTCCCATACAGCACCATAGAAATTAAAGTAACATTGTACAAAACATTTGTTATGCCATAATTAGAGCACCAAGTGCAATTTTGAGTATCCTAATAAAACCAGGGAATGTAAACAATAATCCACCTGAACAATCAGAGGAATAGGATACATAGAGTAATAAAAAGATCTCTGGTTTTGGAACTATAGTCACTGGAGCACAAAAATCTAAAAGGATTTCTCAGAGATGTGTAGAATTCCTCAAGATTTTGTACTGTGAAAAAACTGATTCCTCTCTAGATTCAGTGACAAGGAGTATTCAATTTAATATCATTTCTAAGAATCAGGAGAGGGATTATGAAAAATTTTGCTATAGAGTTATTGGATCATGCAATGTTCTATCACCAAATTGTTGAGACAAAGGTCATTTCACCTTTTAAGAAAAAAAAAGTATGTGAAGAAGAAATAATGGAGCTGTAAGAAATGAGTTTTGGATTGCTGTAGCAAAGATATGGCAAAATCAAAATGGGTCAGATAGATTTCTGTGTCCTCCTTATCCTTCATGTTAATTACAGTATTTTGCATTTCTCCCCAGAGGTACCATTGAGTTGCTTCTGCAAAGATGCGTCTCAATCTTGCTTCACTTTCTCCAAAGTACCTGAAACAAAGGCAGATACTTAGCAACATATAGACTAAAATAGCACTCAACACTTAAAATTTCAGTGTCAAAGAGAAAGATGAATAATCACAAACATGGAAACACTCATCTTATTAGCATTTCTACTCTGTGGTCGGCATCGCTATCTGTAAAATAGATTCTAAAAAATATCAACATGCTGAATCATTTAAAAATTCAGAAACGTTCACCAGGACTGATAGCTGCCAAAGAGAAATTTTCCTCACATTTCTTCAACCAGTGTCGGGTACAAATACTCCCAGAACTAACCACCTAAAGTTCCTTCCACTCTGCCTCAAAACAATTCGCTGCTCCAGTATTGGTAAGCAACCACCAAATGCGCAAACACCCAATTTTTCAATAAACTGGCAATGCCAGACCACTTTTCCCCCCCCCCCAAAATGCATTTCTCATCAACCTTTGCACTGAGGAATTTGCATCATAGGTGATTTTAATGTCTCCCTCAATTCATCATGTTCTCAGTCCTGTAAAATCATTAAGTTCCAACTCTTTCTGGATCTCACGTAAACTTCCAAACTGTTCATGACCATGAATTTCTTGCATCCCACATGGCCTTAATCTCCCCATCATATCAACTGCTTATAAAACCTTCCCTAATCACATCTTTGCAACATGCTCTACCCACATGCCAATTTCCCCTACAAATCTTATTTCGTTCTGTATCCATCCATAGTCGAGAGTGTGTTGCTGGGAAAACACAGGTCAGGCAGCATCCGAGCAGCAGGAGAATCGATGTTTCAGAGAAAATAACACTTTTCCCAAGTTCACCAAAAGTGTGCTCTCAAATTCCCAATTATTATGTCTGTGGCTCCCTGTTTAACACAATATTTCTTCAGCGTCTCATCTACTGAACCACACGCTCACCTCCACCTTTGATGCGCATTAAAACCAGTACTCTCTCTCTTCAGACAGGCCATTCCCATGGTCATCATTTCTGAATTTGTTAAGTTCAAGGCACAGGAACTTGAGTGGCTAAACAATTATATATCTGGCTGGACCACATAAGCATGAGCAGGTCCAGCTCCCATCTGCTAAGACTGCTCACTTTTATGCTATGGCAACCCCCAGCACTTTTTCTTTTCTGCAAGTTAAAGATGAACTTTCAACTAGATAACCACACTGTGATTAAGACTGCATAATTCTGCTTCCATAATTGCCCATAATGGCAATACTGTTTCATCTCCTCTGCTGCTGAAATATTTATTCATGCCTTTCTTCCCTCCAGATTTGATATTCCTCTTGTCATCCTGGCTGGTGTCTCACATCTATCATCCATAAACATGAGGGTAATCAAAACTCTTTTGACGTTCTTCCAACTCATATCAAATGCCACTAACTCATCACCCCTTCTCTTGCTGACCTATACTGGCTCCAAGTTAAAAATTCTCAGCCTTTTTTCAAGTCCTTACATAACCTAGCACCTCCCTATTGCGTCAATCATATCCAGTTCCCTACCCTCCAAACTAACTGTACTCTAATTCAGCCCTCTTGAACATCCCTAATTTCAAATCGCTTTACCATTGGGGGACAAGCCTTCAGCTGTGTTGACCCCAGATTCTGGAACTTCCGCTTTGTACCTCCCCATCTCACTTGCCTCCTCAACCACTCCTTCAAACATTCCTTTTTGACCAAATTTTTTAACATCAGACCAACTGTCTTCCAATGTACCTTGGTGGTATATTTTGTCTTAAAATATGTCACAAGAACTGCACTGTGAAATATTACATTGAAGGTCCTGTGTAAACATAATGGTTGCTATTTACCTTACTGACTTATACTGTTACAACACGAGGTAAACCCTTTTACTAATTTAAACCTGACACACAGAGAAGTTTACCTTGTGCCATAATCTTTAATTTCAAGAGGCAAATAACTATCCCAGATTTGACTATTTAAAGTAAAAATTAACAATTTTACTCTAAGTCCAACAGAGAACATTAAAACCAGTATTGACAACTCATTTCTCTTAAACCTATCTTTTACCTCCCCCTCTGCAATACTGGCACAATTAAAAAAACCCAATTAAGATTTACAAAATAAAAAAAACATCACATTTCAAAACGAGTCAACTTTGTCAATTTTACTCTGAGATTTTCCTCTGGGTTTTCCTGGATAATCTCTTCTTCTTCTGCTGCTGCACAACGTTTCTTACCGACAGGTACCTTTCAGAGAGCTATTTGGCTAGCAATCTATACTTGTTGGTTGTTCTCCCCCTAACCGTTCAAAATGTCCAGTCTTATACCCCAAAACATTGGATCATTTCATTGTTTTGATGTCATCAAGACATTATATTTCAAATTCAATTGGATTTGGTATATTGGGACATAATTTAAACAGATTGGCCGAATTTGAATTTGTTTTTATTCCATGGCAACTCAGCTGCACTATTGGTTTCACAGTCAAATGTTACATTTTAAATTCTTTCAGCACACTCCATGCATCTCTAAGTTTGTGCCAGCTTCCAGTCTCTCTTAAAAGGTACAGTACACACCTATACCTTCATAACAATATGTTCGGCAAAGTTGTTTCAACTATGGGTTCTAATCGCATCATGATATATCATTTGATTTACTTGCTCATAATTTCAGGTCCATTGATGACGGAAACATGAGCTCCAACTTCATTAGCTATAGCTCTGGCAATCAAAGTTTTCCCAGTACCAGGAGGTCCAAACAGCAAAATTCCTCGAGGGGGCGCAATTCCTAAACCACAACAAAAACAAAATGCATAGTAAAGCCAAGGCAGCACTTTTACATGGCAATAAAGATCTTAAATTTTTCTGAATTCAGGAAAAAAAATTTACTCAAGAATGTTACACTCACTACCACGTTGAGTGGTTACAGTTAAAGGAGAGCCTCGATAAGTAGAGCTTAGATAAATGTGAGGTGCTGCATTTTTGGAAAGGCAAATCAGAGCAGGACTTACACACTTAATAAGGTTCTGGGGAGTGTTGAACAAAGGGACCTCGGGGTGCAGGTTCATAGTTTCCTGAAAGTGGAGTCGCAGGTAGATAGGATAGTGAAGGTGTTTGATATGCTTTCCCTTATTGATTAGAACATTGCGTATAGAAGTTGGGAAGGTCATGTCCTGTACAACTGCAACATTGGTTAGGCCACTTTTGGAATATTGTGCACAATTCTAATCCCCATCTTATCAGAATGATATTGTGAAACTTGAAAGAGTTCAGAAAAGATTTACAAGAATGTTGCCCGGGTTGGAGGATTAGAGCTATAGTGAGAGGCTTAATAGGCTGGAGCTGTTTTCCCTGGATTGTCAGAGGCTGAGAGGATCACTTTATAGAGGTTTATAAAATCATGAGGGACATGGATCGGGTTAATAGACAAGGTCTCTTCCCTGGGGTGGAGGAATCCAGAACTAAAGGGCATAGGTTTAGAGTGAGAGGGGAAAATTTTAAAAGGGATCTAATGAGTTGCCAGTAGAAGTGTTGGAGGCTGGTACACTGACATTTAAAAGATATCTGAATAGGTATATGAATAGGAAGAGTTGAGAGGGATATGGGCCAAGTGCTGGCAAATGGGATGAGATTAGATTAGAATATCATGGGCAAGTTGGACCAAAGGGTCTGGTCTGTGATGTACATCTCTATGACTCTAAATACTTGAGTAAATGGAATTAGGAGGATACGTTGGTAGCATCAGATGAGGTACGAGCTAGTGGAAAATAAACACTGCAACAGATCTACAGCTACAAATGGCTGGAAGGTTCTATGTACTTATCTAAAATCCAATGAGTATATCATGCAGCAAGGTCAGGAAAATGGATAGAGTATTATAACCTAGAAACTGTATATTACTTGATAAATTAATGCCTGAAAGTAACAATTCCTCATTTTTTCCCGTTCTGAACATATTGATATTGAAATATTATTTTACAATTGCTAACAATTATTTGTGATCACTTCATCCACATGAGCCTACACAGTGGAAGTCAACTGTAGTTGAGATTCATCAGCTGTATAAGTTTTGCAGCGGAAATCCTGCCCTTCTCTAGTGGCATAAGTTTGTATGTTCTAACAAAATTCAGCAAATAGCAATCAGGAACTAGAACACTAGTTAATTTTGATTTGCCCTTTGCGAAGTTCATTAAGCTAACTGAACCTCCTTGACTAGTATGGCTAAGTTCCATACTCAGTAGTTTCATTCAGAGTCTTGTTTTTCTTTAAAAACAATTTTTACTTTCTTTTTAGGGAGTCCTACTGCCAACCCATATGCTTTATCAAGACAATAAGCAGGTGCCCTTCTACTATATATTGACCAATGTTACTTAAATTTAGGAAGTATGCATTAGACCTGGCCAGCTTTACCTCCCAATTGAAAAATATTCAGCCTCAGTCATATTTAGTTCATTGCATTAACCATTGTTCATTTTTGATATCAGAAATGTTGGAATGAGAATTGTGAATCATCAACAAACCAGGAGGGTCTATTTAAAATAAAAACTACTTTGATGTTACAAAACAAAACCAAAGCCAATTACAGGGTTTAGTAAATTGATGACTAAGTAAGTAAGATAGACGAGATTCATTCTGAGGAAAGTTCTGCAGTCAAAACCAAACACTACAATTCATTTTGAAAGGAATATAACTGAAAAACAGAAACACTAGTATAGCCTATTAAGATAAATGACCAGTTTGTGTAGTGAGGTCTGTGTAATAAAATCAAAACCCAAGCTTGTCCAAATAATTACTTACCATATAAATCTGTAATGATAACGGAGTAGAAGATAAGGTTTGTAAAAGAGGAGAACGATAATGGGAAGACCAACTTCTATTTAACCACTATTTAATAAATGCATCAATCCAAGAGTTTAACAAAGAAACACGTTAAAAGTAATTCAAACAGGAGCATAAGTAATAGGAAAAATAAGTTGTTTGGTCTCTTGAGCCTGCTCCAACATTTGGCACCACAATGAGCCACATTCTAAAAAACAATGTTTAAATCAAAATGATTAAAGTAACATTGAATACTGAATAATCCAGTAGTTCCAAAACAAAAATTCCTGACAGGTCTACCTTTGGTTCAGCTTTGATATTCTTAAAGAGATCATTAAAAAAAAACTGGTGAATTAGCATACTTCAATGCCAATTCAGCCCACCATTCTCCAGATCAGACTTAATGCAACATTCAATATCATTGGTCTCCTACGTAGCTCATGATAAGATATCAGGTTGCAGATGGCCAGGTGGAACTGCAACCTGCTCAACTTCCCAATGAATGACAGCACAGATTATAGAACTATAAAGAAGATTAAAATTGATACATTCTCCATTGTGGAGAGATGCAGAATGGCCGTAGACTAACAGTAATGGAGGATATCACAGCTCCAATTCTGTCCTTGACTGATGTCCGCGCATTTATTTTTCCTACTGAATGACAAGCAAACATAGAAATGTCTCTAACCAGTGCACAAGGATCAATTGATCTGAAAAAATGGAGCAATCAGAAATTAAATGTGGGATGTTGGTGTCTACCTGGTTACATCTACGTCACAAGTGCCTTTACCTAATAACCCACTTGAAAGTTAAGTGATATAACTATAGACTTAATATTTGAGTCAGTGCGCTAAATGACCCTAGTTCTTATTGTCTTTATTTTAAACATAAGGAGGATTAGTGTTGCTCAGTTCAATGTTTTGTGAAGAATTAGATTTAAGCCCACAGTACAGACATCACTTGCCAGAAATTTTCTATATACTTAGTTTCATGCCTAACTTTGCAGAAGCTTTAAAAAGAATTCAAATTAACTTATAAAATAAGATAAGTTAATTCAAGTCATACACTAGTGACAGATAGTTTTCAGCAGACTCACATTATGGGTGATTCTGAAGTCAGAAAAGAAAGAACTAAGAAGAAAACCATTTATCTCAAAAAAACCAGGAAAACTTTAGCTATGCTTTTAGATATCATACCATAGGATTTGAACAGCTGAGGTTGTTTCAAAGGTAATTCGATAAGTTCTCGAATAGTCTTCAGCTGATTGTCCAGTCCTCCAATCATATCATAAGTGACTCTGGAATTGGATTCTTGCATCCTCTCCTCGTCGTTGTTTTGTTCCTGCATGAACTTGACTTGAGTGAGCAAAGAAATTTGATAAAATGTATCTCTGCTACTTCGCAGGCAGTTGTCAGACATCAAGATTAACTTCTCTACTGGGGTGTCACACTGATTTTCACTTTTCTGAACAGATTCAGATTTTTCAATATTTTCATGGTTACTTGCTAAAGAGCACAGTGAATCATTGTGCAATTCTGGCATTTTCTCATTGTCCACCATACTGTTGTAGGTTACAATGGATATATTTTGAGAACCCATTGGAGGAGTAAGAGGATCAGGAGTAGCATTGTTTTTCTGGACAGAGGTATCATCTATGGTCAAATCACTGAAATCTCTGGACAAATCCATTGTGGTTTTCTCATCTACTGATTCATCAAGTAAAGGTTCTACATTCAGTTGTGAATCACTGAGTGAGACAGTTGACGGCATCTCCAACACTGCACCATCCACTCCTTTTATCTTCTTCAGTATCAAGTGAAACATGCGACCATAAAGTACAAGGTTCAGGAAGTTGCCAGGCAATACTATCTTCCCATCTATGCAAGAAACCAAGTAAAAATAAAGATACTCATAAAATTGACAATAAATATCCAAAACGTCTTGTCTATTTACAAACCTGTGCACATACGAGCAAATGGAGTTTTGTATCCTATGATTTATCTAGTATATAAAATGAAATCAAGTTGGAAGAAATCACTGGCGTGGCATTAGCCAGCCTTGTTAGATCTCTGATCTTGTGCCATGACTCTATTGTGAAACACTCTACCCCTTTTGTTACCTTATACAGGGTCTCAATGAAAACTCAACAATATGTACTAATAACACGAAGTATTAAATCAAAGAAAATCTTTAAAAACTCTGCTGGCAGTTAAAAAAAAAATTGACCGCTGAAGAAGAAATCAGGATTTATAGAACATTAACCTCAATCAATCACATAACTTTCCTAACTTGATTGACTGCAAGGACTTGTCATACAATGAAGACTGATCAATTATTCAGTTCCTAAAAAGGGCACACATCATTAACTTGCCTATAATTCAGCATTATGTAGACCTGAAAATAAGAAGGTGTCACACTATGACAGTGATATTCTGAGCTTGGAGATAAACATTTAAAGGTAGCATTCAAAGTTCACCTTACAAAAGTTTTGCAAGTACACAAAGTAGTATGCAGCAATCGAGCTTACCCATACTCCTCAACAAGTAGTCTGATAATTCTTCTATATTGAAGAAATCATTTTGATCTCTGCAATCAAGATAATCAATTGCCAATTAAAATAATTTCATATAACATGCTGGAAAAAAGTATAGTCATTTCAATTAATAAACTACTGCATATCAAAACATCATTAAAAAATCTAGTTTAAATTACTCGACTATATATATTTAATCTAGATCTAAAATCCTATTCCTGTTTCTGGTTATCTCAGTTAGTCCAGCACGAGAGTATTAATTTCAGTCGGAATTGGAGTTAGGATTGAGTACCATAGTTTTAGGGCTCATGGCAGTATCCCTATCCCACAGTTTTGGTCAAAAGGTCCACCAGAGTGGTGTCATAAAAGATGGACAAAAAAAATAGAAAATGATCCCTGACATTTCTTCAGCGTAGAATACAGTTCCTCGTGTGATATTTTATTAAATAAATTAATTTAATTGTGTCACTTTTCTATAAGACATTAAGTGTCACCACCAAAAAGCTAAAAGCAGATTCTATAATCACTTCTTAGAAGCAATAATACAAACAAGTATATTTTGCTTTAATTATGATCTTAGGATACAAGCAAGATACTGTTAACTTATACCCAAGTACATTTCTACAAGTAGCTGATAGTGAATCAATAGATACAAACCTTAAAGTAATATATATTTCTTCTGCCTGTAATACTGGACCAAACAGTGGTTCAACAGTAACTGTACTATTCAACTTGACCTTTAAATTCTTCTGGGTAACTTCACTTAACCCAATCTTACTCCCAGGGAAACTTGGGATAGGCCATGCTGTGCAAACCTGCCAAACAAAGGTCTGTTAGCCTGGAACCTAGAAGATCTGTACACTGAAAGAACTAATGTACTCAGCCACAACAAACTATATTATAAAGAGAGGGCTGGGAAAGACAGATCCAGCTCAGATGTTAGGAGATGGCTCTTTTTTCAGAGAACAGTGGATCTGTGAAACAGGGTGCAAGGTCCCACAGTGACTTCTGATTCATCAAATTCCTTAAAGCGAGAGCTAAACCTATTGCTGGTTAGGATAGGATCATCTGGTATAAGCGATAATGGGATCGTGATCATATGGGCCAATGGGCTGAGAATTGGCAAATGGAGTTTAATTTAGATAAATGTGAGGTACTGCATTTTGGAAAGGCAAATCAGAGCAGGATTTATACAATTAATGGTGAGGTCCTGGAGAGTGTTACTTAACAGAGACCTTGGAGTGCAGGTTCATAGTTCCTGTCCACCTGTAGTTCCTGGAGTTACAGGTGGACAGGATAGTGAGGAAGGCGTTTGGTATGCTTTTGATTATCGGACAGCAAATTGAGTTTAGGAGTTGTGAGGTCATGTTGCGGTTGAACATGACATTGGCTAGGCCACTATTGGAATACTGCGTGCAATTCTGGTCTCCTTACTATAGGAAGAAAGTTGTGAAACTTGGAAGGGTTCAGAAAAGATTTACGAGGACCTTGCCAGATTTGGAGGGTTTGAGCTATAGGCAGAGGCTGAATAGACGGAGACGATTTTCCGTGGAGTGTCAGAGGCTAAGGGGTGACCTTATAGAGATTTTAAAATCATGGGGGGGGGGCATGCATAAGTAAATAGAGAAGGTCTTTTCCCTGAGGTGGGGGAGTCCAAGACTAAAGGTCATAGATTTAAGGTTAGAGGGGAAAGATTTAAAAGGAATCTGTTATAGATCAGCCAGACCCTCTCAAACTATTTCAAGAAAGTAGCCCAGACTCTCACTGTTCTAGTTGTTTTAAGCAGGACTAAGTGGATATTTCAGGAGTGATGCAGCTTGCCCAGCCACTCAGGTTTAATTTATTTATACATGAACAAAAGAAATCTGAATTTAGAATAACATAACTATTTGAAAACCTAACTGACATAAAAACACAACTTAACCAAGAGATGCTCCGAATACCTGCAACATCCCATAAACACCCCCTGACAACAAGGTAAATTCAAATACAGGTTCTTACAGGAGAGTGAAGAGAGAGAGAGTGAGAGAGAGAGAGCAAACATTGAGTCTACATGACTCTATATCAATGCCGGCATGAAGTATGGAAGGGCAGCATTTATGCAAATGGTGGGTGGAGTGCTGAGGGAGAAAGGGTGTTGATTTTGCAGATAAAGCGGTCAGAATGTGAGAATAGCTCTCTCTCTCTCTCTCTCTCTCTCTTCCCTGAAGGGTCTTCAAAGGCCAGCTGTCCAGATTCAAGTCTTACTTGGCTCTGAAGTATGTCACATGTCCAAGCAGGTTGATTAAAAATAAGTAAAAATAGAAGGGTCTTACATGGTGACCCTACCTCTAAGCCAGAAATTCTTAGTTCTAGTCCAGCCTCAGAATGTGAAAGCCACAGTGGTGTATATCTTAACGTGTCTAAACAGATTGATTCACAAAACAGACAGTGTAAAAACAATGCATTTTCAAATGTTTAAAGGCTGATTACAATGCTATTATTCACCACTTGGCTTTCTGAAACTTAATACAATAGCAGAGAGTGGTTGGCTAAAAGTTAAACGTTAGACTACAAGAGTTCAGCTTCCTTCTGAGGAAAACAAGCAATGTCCTAATGAGTAAAAACATCAACTGACCGTAATAGACATATTGTTGTGGTTCTGTTCGCCGAGCTGGGAATTTGTCTTGCAAACGTTTCGTCCCCTGTCTCGGTGACATCCTCAGTGCTTGGGAGCCTCCTGTGAAGCGCTTCTGTGCTGTTTCCTCCGGCATTTATAGTGGCTTCACAGGAGGCTCCCAAGCACTGAGGATGTCACCTAGACAGGGGACGAAACGTTTGCAAGACAAATTCCCAGCTCGGCGAACAGAACCACAACAACGAGCACCCGAGCTACAAATCTTCTCCCAAACTTTGAAGACATGATATACTTGTGATGTTTTGCTGAAGTCAACAGATCAACTGCTAAAGATTAAGCAGTGTTAAGGATCAATCATGCAAACTGCATGTTTGGAAAGTGATCAAAGAAAATGTGCCTCAGCAAGCTGACTCATGAACAGCAGTTGCTTGATCAACAGTTGGAAGTTATGTTGGAGCAGGCTGATCATCTGTTTTGGTCTGATATTTAGACAAGTCCACATGAACCATCTCAATTGTAATTGTAAACACTGTACAGATAAACTTGCGATATTTTACTATTAAAGTATTATTTTATAGTATACCTTGTCTCAGTAAAGAACAATTGGGCATACCTTGTTACTGAGACTGCCTTGGGTTATTGGTGTCCAGAGCAAGCCTGACAGATTAGGCAAGATAAAACTAAAAGTCTACAGGATCCTAGAGAAAGGGTGTCCTTCAATATAGTGTTTTGTACAGGAAATGGCCATCTTTGAATTAATTTCTTCTGAAATTTTAATTGTTTCTATCAACTCTAGTTTTTAAAAGACAAAAAAGAATATTATCTGTATGCAAGTGATGGTCGCTAACTGGGAATTCTCTTGTGCTCCTCAAAAAAAGGATACAGGATGAAATTGTGGTTATTGAGGGAGGAGGTGCATGCTTGTAAAATGTATTTCTCTACATATAGACTTATCAAAGTGTTTAAAGAATAATTTCACTGCTTTCATTCACTCCTTCTGGAGGATAATCTCAGATCAGGAAAGCATTATAATGCTCACTGTTCATCTGTATTGGATGTAATCACAACTCAAAAGAAGTACCAATTAGAGACTGAACAGCTGGCTTCATCACCACTCTATCATCATATTCAATATCCATCCACCTTATTATAAAAAGAAGGTGCTAGGGAAATTCAGAGGTCTGGTATCATCTGTGGAGACAGAAACAAAGTTAATGTTTTGAATCCGGTATGACTCTTCTCAAGAAATTCCAATGAAGTCACATTGGACTCAAAACATAAACTGTTAGTCTCTCCAGAGCTGCCACCAGAACTCAGCATTTTCTGTTTTAATTTCACAATTCCACCAATAATAGTACTTTACTTTTCTCCATACCTTTTATCACTCACATGTGGTGCCTGCAACACATTTTAGTGACAGAATATATTGGACCAATTCAGCCAACAGCTCACCAAGTTTACTGCTACAGTACTTCTCGCCACTGTGGTTTACCACCAAGAGTAGCAAGAACACAATGCGAACAGAACATCTTCAAGTTCCTATCCATTTCTTAGTTTATGGACAAGTCTAGTGAATTATATTGTTGTCTATTACAGTTGGCCCAAAGAAGCTTGGCTGCATATTATTGAACTGCTGTAGTCTATGAAGATGTTGTTTTCATGGAACATTGAATGCACAGTGAGGAAGGAATGGTGAACTATTTCCAAGACAGGGTACTTGTGCCTTGAAGGTGATGTCGGATAAGAAATAAAATAGGAACAAGAACTACATTTCTCCAAGACCTTTGTGCATTCAAAAAGATATGTTACCTTCTCTGGCACTTACCTCCTGTTTGCCAGCAGTGCTGGTAAGAAGGATTGGTCGACCAATGTAGAGATTTGCCAATTTTAAGCTGTTGAGACTCATTTGAGCAAGACACCTTCGGCAAGCTTTGGGAACCTTCTCATTTGCTGCAAACACAGAAATTAATACTTGAAACCAGTTAAGGACTGGATACTTAACTTTTCAAATATTCTTGCAACCAACCTGCCATAATTCAACCTCCACAACATTCAGCTGATCCAAAACTCCATGTTCAACAATCCCCACCATTCTATTCATCATGATCTCAAAATATCTGTACTTACCTTGTGATTAGCTGGAGTTTATCTAGTCATTAGGTACTTCATATTTTAAAATGAATCCCATTAATTTAGTACCAAATGAGTATTCATACACCAAAGCCATAGTTACATATTGGTCTGCCAAATTAACAAATCTCTATTCACTGATACATGGAACAGAACACATGAAGTGCTATATTTGAGATCCTGTCCTTAAACTTCTTCAGTACGAGCTTAAATTAATTGTATAGGACGTCTGGTCAATTTCTTCCTCTGTTATTACTTCCCATATTTACACCAATTTCTTCTGCAGGAAGTTCAGCACAGTTGCATTTTTATGCTGAAAATTTTGGATTTATACCAATACAGGGACTAATATCGCTTTTGAAAAAAGTTTCTCTCTGTGGAAAATATTCCTTATGAACTACAATTATCCAGTAGCTCAACCAAGTAGTAATTCTTGAGCCATGACAATAAGTGTCATTAAGTTGCTTCATTAGGAGGCATAAATCTTAGTTTCAATCAATTTTGTGCAGTTTCAAACTGGGTTCATTGCAGAGCAATTCAGTCAGTCAAGGAGAACACTAAAGCCATTGGGTAGAGTTCTTTTACCAAGTCAGCTTGGGGATTTTAATTTTAGTTTCAATAGGCTTTAGAGCCTTGTTTTACAAAATCAAAAGAATCAGGATGAAAAGTCATGAGCTAGAAATCAAGTCTCAAACGTGAGCTGATTTAACTGAGTTTATAGTCTCTACACACCAACAAAGCAGTTCATACAGTTACAGGGGGTAAATATGCCCTGAACTGTCCCCTTGGTACGAGAATATCAATTTTAATCATGAAAGGTAATTGGTACTTAAACCAATAAATCAGTCAACCTCCACAAAATTCTCAACCTCAATGATGGCAGAAACCATCACAAATGCAAAAATTTAAGGCTGAAACACTTATAACCCTTTTCATCCAGAGTTAAAAATCACACAACACCAGGTTATCGTCCAGCAGGTTTATTTGGAAGCAGTAGCTTTCGAAGCGCTGCTCCTTCACCATTCAGAGTGGATGATTCATCTCACCTCCTCCCCGCCTTCACAGATGCTTATCTTCAGACAAACAATTCATTCTACCTGATAACAAGAAATGGCTGAACACATTAGATGCAGCAGGCACTAGGCCTGACAACTTCTGGATGTAGAACTGTAGATTTGAGCTCCAGAGCTAGTCATTCCCATAGCCAAACTGTTCCAGTGTAACTACAACATCTATCTATCTGAAAATGTGAATTATTGCCCAGGTAAATTCTATTTTCACAAAATAGAACAAAATAAATTCAGTCGATTAGTCGAATTAGAAGCATCAAAGTGGTGGAGGTACATTGACAGTACTATCAAATGACACTTAGTCAAAAATACCCTATTTATTGATGCTCACTGTGAATACTAGGACTACTCTGCATCAGACCTTATCATAGCCTTATCTAAACATGGACAACAAAAAAAGCAGAGTAACTGCCTTTGATATCAAGGCAGCATTCGACTGGAGATGAAATCAAGCCCTGGCAACAGTGAGATCAATGGGAATTGAGGGAAAACTCCCAACACTTTTGAGTCATACCAATCACAAAGGGAAGATGATTGTGATTGCTGTATGCCAATCATTTCAGGCCCAGGACATCACTGCACAATACACCAAACAAGTGCAGATGCTGAACATCTGAAGCAAAAACAGACATTTCTGGATAAACTAACCAGGTCCAGCAGCATCTGTGGCGAATGGGCAGCATCAGAGTTAACTTTTCAAGTCCACTGACTCTTCACCAGATATCTTCATCTCTGACCACCAAACTCCAAATGTTAACCATGCTTTCTCCCCACAGATGCTGTCAGATCTGCTGAGTTTCTTCAGCAATTTCTGTTTTTGTTTCATCACTGCAGCAATTCTTTTGAATAGAGTCCTAGGTCATGACAAAGAACAATCAAATTGAGAACTTTCAAACTGACCCTTTTCCAAGTTAGATGTGATGCGAGTAAAAATGGAACCAGAGACTGAAAGTAAAAACTGTAATCAATCAAGAAGCAATCTTTAAGGAAGAGATGTTTCAGACACAGGTTAGGTACATCGCAACAAGAGGAGAAAAAAAAAGGGTTCCTTGGATGATGAAGGAGATTGAAATTATGTTGTAATTAAAAAGGAGGCTGAATGATCCATGACGAGTAAAAACCAGATCAAATGGAATAGGTTGACAAAGGAAGCAAACGAAAGCAAGATGGCAAGCGGAAGTATGAGAACAGAATGGCAGTCAGCATAGAGTTACAGAACATAGAATCCCTACAGTGTGGAAACATGCCATTTGGCCCATGAAGTCCACACCAACCCTCCAAAGAGTAAACCTCTCAGTCCCATTCCCCTACCCTGTTACTCTATATTTACCCCTGATTAATGCACCTAACCTACACATCCCTGAATAATACAGGCAATTTAGCATGGCCAGTTCACCTTATCTGCACATCTTTGGATTGTGGGAGAAAACCAGAGCACCCGGTGGAAACCCACGTAGACAAGGGAAGAACGTACAAACTCCACACAGACAGTCGCCCGAAGCTGGAATTGAATCCAGGACCCCTGTGCTGAGAGGCAGCAATGCTAACCAATGAGCCACTCTGCCACCCATTTAGAATCACAGAGATATACAGCACAGAAACAGACCCTTCAGTCCAACCAGTCCACGTTGACCAGATTTCTATGTAAATCTAGTTCCATTTGCGAGCATTTGGCCCGAATCCATCTAAACCTTTTCAACTCATTTACCTATCCAGATGCCTTAGAAATTTTGTAATCATATCAGCCTCCACCACTTCCCCTGGTAGCTCATTAAATACATGCACTACTCTCTGTATGAAAATGTTGTCCCTTAGGTCCCTTTTATATCTTTCCCCTCTCATCTTAAACCAATGCCTTCTAGTTTTGGACTCCCCCATTCCAGGGAAAAGACCTTGTCTATTTACCCTATCAATGCCCTTCATGATTTTATAAACTTCTATAAGGTCACCCTCAGCCTCTGACACTCCAGGGAAAACAGCCCCAGTCTATTCAATCTCTCCCTATAGCTCAAATCCTCCAACCCTGGCCACATCCTTGTAAATCTTTTCTGAACCCTTTCAAGTTTCACAATATCGTTCCTATAGCAGGGAGACCAGAATTACACACAATACTCCAAAAGTGGCCTAATCAATGTCCTGTACAGCTGCAACAAGACCGCTCAACTCCTGTACTCAATGCTTTGACCAATAAAGGTAAGCATACCAAACGCCTTCTTCACGACTCTATTTACCTGCGACTCCAGTTTCAAGGAACAAGAACCTGCACTCCAAGGTCTCTTTGGTTCAGCAACACTCCCAGGACATTACCAAGTTAAAAATCCCACAACACCAGGTTATAGTCCAACAGGTTTAATTGGAAGCACTAGCTTTCAGAGCACTGCTCCTATCACCTGATGAAGGAGCAGCACTCCGAAAGCTAGTGCTTCCAATTAAACTTGTTGAACTATAACCTGGTGTTGTGGGATTTTTAAACTTTGTACACCCCAGTCCAACACTGGCATCTCAATACCAGGACATTACCATGAAGTGTACAAGTCCTGCTCCAGTTTGCCTTTCCAAAATACAGGACCGCACACTTATCCGAACGAAACTCCATCTGCCACTCCTCGGCCCATTGGCCCATCTGATCAAGATCCCATTGTGCTCTGAAGGAACCTCCCTCGCTGTCCACTACACCTCCAATTTTGGTGTCAGCTGCAAATTTACTAATTCTATCTCTAATGATCAAATCCAAATCATTTCTATAAATGAGGAAAAGCAGTGGACCCAGCATCGGTCCTTGTGGCATACCACTGGTCACAGGCCTCCAGCCTGAAAAGCTATCCTTCACCATCACTCTCTGTCTTCTATCTTCAAACTAGTTCTGTATCCAAGTAGCTAGTTGTCCCTGGATTCCCCTTGATCTAACCTTGCTAACCAGTGTATCATGATGAACCTTGTGAAATGCTTTACTGAAGACCTTATAGATCATAACCACCACTCTGTCCTCCTCAATCTTCTTTGTTATTTCTACAAAAAACTCAATTAAGTTAGTCAGACATAATTTCCCATGCACAAAGCCATGTCGACTATCCCATATCAGTCCATGCCTTTCTAAATGCATGTAAATCCTGTCCCACAGGATTCCCTCCAACAACTTGCCTACTACCAATGTCAGGCTCTCCGTTCTATAGTTCCCTGGCTTTTCCTTACCACCTTTCTTAACTAGTGACACAACGTTAACCAAGCTCCAGTCTTCCCACACCTCACCTGTCTCTTTCGATGATACAAATATCTCAGCAACAGGACCAGCAACGTATTCTCTCCCTTCCTACAAAGTTCAGGTATACCTGATCCAGTCCCAGGAACTTATACGTTTTAAGATGTCCAGCACCTTCTCCTCTGTAATATGCACATCGTTCAAGAGGTTTTTATCTCCCCACATTCTCAATCTTCCATATCCTTCTCCACAGTAAGCAGTGATGCAAATACTCATTTATTACCTCAACCATCTTCTACGATTCCATACATGGGCAATCTTGCTGATCTTGAGGGATCCTATTCAAAGAACAAAGAAAATTTATAGCCCAGGAACAGGCCCTTCAGCCCTCCAAGCCTGAGCTGATCTAAATCTACTGTTTAAACCTATCGCCCAATTCCTAAGCATCTGTATCCCTCTGCTCCCTACCTACTCATGCATCTGTCCAGACGCATCTTAAATGAATGTACTATGCCTGCCTCTATTACCTCTGCTGGCAATGTGTTTCAGGCACCTACCACTCTCTGAGTAAAGTACTTGCCACGTGTATCCCCCTTAAACTTTTCACCTCTTACCTTGAAAGCGTGACCTCTCGTTATTGAATCCTTCACCCTGGGAAAAAGCTTATCTCTATCTACCTTGTCTACACTCATGATTTTATAGACCTCAATCAGGTCCCCCCCTCAATCTCCTTTTTTTTCTAATGAAAACAATCCTAACCTACTCAACCTCTCTTCATAGCTAGCACCTTCCATTTATCCTCGTAAACCTTCTCTGCACCCTCTCCAAAGCGTCTACACCCTTTTGGTAATGTAGCGACCAAAAATGTACACAGTATTCTAAATGCCGCTGAACCAACGTCATGTACAATTTTAACATGACCTGCCAGCTCTTATACTCAATAACCTGTCCGATGAAGGCAAGCATACCATATGCCTTCTTGACCACTCTATCCACCTGTGCAGTCACCTTCAGGGTACAATGGACCTGAACTCCCAGATCTCTCTGCTCACCAACGTTTCCCAAGGCTCTTCCATTTACTGTATAACTTGCTCTCGAATTAGACTTCCCAAAATGCATCACCTCACATTTGCTTGGATTGAACTCCATCTGTCTCTTCTCTGCCCAACTCTCCAATCTATCTATATTCTCCTGTACTCTTTGACAGTCCCCTATGCTTTCTGCTACTCCACCAGTCTTCGTGTCATCTGCAAACTTGCTGATCATACCAACACTGCCCTCTTCCAGATCATTTATGTTCATCACAAACAACAGTGGCCCCAGCAACGATTCCTGTCGAACACCACTGGTCACCTTTCTCCATTTCGAGAAACTCCCTTCAACTACTACTCTCTGTCTCCTGTTGCTCAACCAGTTTTTTATCCACCTAGCTAGAACACCCTGCACATCATGTGACTTCACTTTCTCTATTAGTTTACCATGGGGAATGTTTTCAAACGCCTTACTAAAGTCCATGTATATGACATCTACAGCCCCTTCTTCATCTATCAACTTGGTCACTTCCTCAAAGAACTCTAATAAGCTGGTACGGCAAAATCTCCCCTGCACAACATCATGTTGCCGATCACTGATAAGCCCATTCTTTTCTAAATATAAATAGATTTTATCCCTCAGTACCTTCTCCAGCAACTTTCCCACCACTGACATCAGGCTCAGTGGTCTGTAGTTATGTGGAATATCCCTACTACCCTACTTGTACACGGAGACATGAGCAACCCTCCAGTCCTCCAGCACCTCACCTGTGTTTGAGGATGCCACAAAGATATCTGTCAGGAGCCCAGCTATTTCCTCTCTCTCCTTCCTCAGCAAACCTGGGAAAGATCCCATCTGGTCCTGGGGATTTGTCCACTTTAATAACTTCTAGCCCACCCAACACATCTTCCCTATTTATGACAACGGGATCCAGAGTTATGAAACTTCTATCTCTAATCTCAACATTCATCATGTCCCTCTCCTCAGTGAACACTGATGCAAAGTAATCATTCAGAATCTCACCCAAGCTCTCAGGTTCAACACACAGCCTTCCTTCCTTCCTTATCCTTTAGTGGACCAATCCTTTCTCTAGTTACCCACTTGCTTTTTATATAAGAATAAAAGGTTTTGGGATTCTCCTTAATTCTGCTAGCTAAAGCTATTTCATGACCCTTTTTAGCCCGCATAATTCCTCGTTTAAGACTGGTCCTACTCTTCCGATATTCCTCTAGGGCCCGTTCTGTTCTTAGCTGCCTGGACCAGATGTACTCTTCCCTTTTCGTCTTGGCTAGTTGTACAATTTCTCCTGTCATCCACGATTCACAAATCTTGCCTTTCCTATCCTTTGCTTTCAACAGGACATGCCTATCCTGCAGTATATTTGAAAGCCTCCCACATCAAAGGTGGACTTCCCTCCAAATAGCTGTGTCCAATCCATATTTCCCAGCTCCTGCCTACTTTTGATATAATTGCCTTTGGGCCAGTTTAGTACTCTTCCCTTAGGGCCACTCTTATCTTTGTCTATGAGTATTCTAAAACTTACAGAATTGTGGTCACTGTTCCCAAAGAAATCCTCTACCGCAACTTCTACCATCTAGCCTGGCTCATTCCCCAACACCAGGTCCAATATGGCCCCTTCCCTTGTCAGGCTATTGACATACTGCTCTAGAAAACTCTCCTGGACTCTTACAAATTCTGCCCCATCCAGAGTCTGACACTAAGTTCATCCCAGTCAATGTTGGGAAAATTAAAATCTCCCATCACCACTACCCTGTTGCCTCTACATCTTTCCATAACCTGTTTATCCATTTGTTCTTCTACCTCATGCTCACCGTTGAGAGGCCTGTAATTCTCTCCTTAGTTACCCTTTTGTCCTTGAGGTAGAATCCCTTTGGATTCTCCTTAACCCTATTTGCCAAAGCTATCTTATGTCCCCATTTTGCCCTGCTGATTTCTCTCTTAAGTATAGTGCTAATCCCTTACACTTTTCTAGAGATTATTTTTTTCCCTGCTCTCTACACCTGACATATACTTCCTTCTTTTCCTTGACCAAAACTTCAATTTCTATAGTCATTGAGCATTCCATACACCAACCAATGCTGTCCTTCACCCTGACAGGAACATACTGTCTCTGGACTCTCATTATCTCATTTTTGGATTCTTCCCATTTTCCAGCCCGCAAACATCTGCACCCCCCCCCCCCCCCCCCCCCAATCAACTTCTGAAAGTTCTTGCCTAATACTATCAAAATTGGCCTTCCTCCAATTTAGAACTCTAATGTTTAGATCATATCTATCCTTTTCCATCACTATTTTAAAACTAATAGAATTATGGTCATTGGCCCCCAAAGTGCTTCCCCACTGACACCTCAGTCACCTGTCCTGCCTTATTTCCCAAGAGAAGGTCAAGTTTTTCTTCTTCTTCTCCACTAGATACATCCATGTACTGAATAAAAATAAGTTCTTATTCACACTTAAAAAATTCCTCTCCATACAAGCCCTTACTGCTATGGCGCCAGTCTGTGTTTGCAAAGTTAAAATCCTCCACCATAACTATCCTAATATTCCCAAAAGATAACGAAGATCTTACAAATTTGCTTCTCAATTTCCCATTAATTATTAGAGGATCTATAGTGATGAATAAGGTGATCGTCACTTTCTTATTTCTCAATTCCACACAAATAACTTCCCTGGACATATTCAACTCCACTTACCCGCATTCTCCCCGCAGCCCTTAATTCCTTGTGACATCAAGAATTTATCAATTTCTGCCTTGAAGACATTTAGCGTCCTAGCCTCCACTGCACTCTGCGGCAATGAATTCCACAGGCCCACCACTCTCTGTTCTGAATTTACCCCCTCTAATTCTAAGGCTGTGTCCACGGGTCCTAGTCTCCTCGCCTAACGGAAACAATTTCCTAGCGTCCACTCTCTCCAAGCCATGTATTATCTTGTAAGTTTCTATTAGATCTTCCCTTAATCTTCTAAACTCCAATGAATACAATTCCAGGATCCTCAGCCGTTCCTCATATGTTAGACCTACCATTCCAGGGATCATCCGTGTGAATCTCTGCTGGACACGTTCCAGTGCCAGTATGTCCTTCCTGAAATGTGGGGACCAAAATTGGACACAGTACTCCAAATGGGGCCTAACCAGAGCTTTATAAAGTCCCAGTAGCACAACAGTGCTTTTATATTCCAACCCTCTTGAGATAATTGACAACATTGCATTCGCTTTCTTAATCACGGACTCAACCTGCATGTTTACCTTTAGAGAATCCTCAACTAGCACTCCCAGATCCCTCTGTACTTTGGCTTTATGAATTTTCTCACCATTTAGAAAGTAGTCCATGCTTGTATTCTTTTTTCCAAAGTGCAAGACCTCGCATTTGCTCACATTGAATTCCATCAGCCATTTCCTGAACCACTCTCCCAAAATATCTAGATCCTTCTGCAGCCTCCCACTTCCTCAGTACTACCTGCCTGTCCACTTAACTTTGTATCATTGGCAAACTTCGCTAGAATGCCCCCAGTCCCTTCATCCAGATCATTAATATATAATGTGAACAGCTGCATCCCCAACACTGAACCCTGCGGGACACCGCTTGTCACCGGTTGCCATTCCGAAAAAGAACCTTTTATCCCAACTCTCTGCCCTCTGTCAGACAGCCAATCCTCAATCCATACCAGTAGCTCACCTCGAACACCATGGGCCCTCACCTTGCTCAGCAGCCTCCCGTGTGGCACCTTATCAAAGGCCTTTTGGAAGTCTAGGTAGACCACATCCACTGGGTTTCCCCGGTTTAACCTACTTGTCACCTCTTCAAAGAACTCCAACAGGTCTGTCAGGCACTCCCCTTACTAAATCCATGTTGACTTGTTCTAATCCGACCCTGCTCTTCCAAGAATTTAGAAACCTCATCCTTAACGATGGATTCTAGAATTTTACCAACAACCGAGGTTAGGCTCATTGGCCTATAATTTTCCATCTTTTGTCTTGATCCTTTCTTGAACAAGGGAATTACCTTGTTCAATCTTCCAATCTTCCAATCATCCAATCTTCCAATCATCCTGGACTTTCCCTGACTCCAGTGACTTGTCCTATAATCTGGCCACACACTCAGATGACAAGCAACATGAGTTTGACTGGGACAACACTACTATTATAGGACAAGCCAAACAGAGAGCAGCCTGGGAATTCCGAGAGGCATGGCACTCATCCACAGATTCTATCAACAAACACATCAACCTGGACCCAATATACCGGCCACTGCAGCGGACAGCTGGAACTGACAACCGGAAGCAGCAGATACAAATCTCTACAAATGCCGGAGGAAACATCACAGAAGCGCTTCACAGGAGGTTCCCAAGCACTGAGAATGTCACCTAGACAGGGGACGAAACGTCTGCAACATAAATTCCCAGCTCGGTGAACAGAACCACAACAACGAGCACCCGAGCTACAAATCTTCTCCCAAACTTTGAACACCTACGGGCAAGAGACGCTTATCAATCTTATCTTGTTCTCTGTTTTGTTCCTACCTGCCCTGACTCTTCGACTTACTCCTTTTCCCAAATGTGTCAGTCTCAGATTGCTCACCTTCTTCACTATCTCCTTGGGTCAATCCTGCCCCATGCTACCCACATACACACCAGTTTAGATCCTCCTAAGCAGCTCTAGCAAATCTCCCTGCCTATATATTGGTGATTTTGGACAGGTAATTTATATTAGACCGCTTCCAATTCAGGTGCAATCAGTCCTTCTTATACAGGTCACTTCTACCCCCAAAGAGATTCCAATGATCCAAAAATGTGAATTCTTCTCCCTGCACCAGCTCCTCTGCCATGCATTTATCTGCTCTATCCTCCTTTTCCAACATTCACTACCTTGTAGAAGCAGGAGTAATCGGGATACTACTATTCTCAAGGACTACATTTTATTTCCTGCCTATAACTTCCTATATTCTCTCCTCAGAATCTTGTCCTTATCTCTTCCTGTATCATTGGTCCCAATGTGTACAGCAACTTCCTGCTGGTCCCTTTGCACCCTCCCAGAGAAATCCTTAATCCTGGCACCTTGGAGGCAACACACCATTTGGATGTCTCGCAGTCAGCTACTGTCTGTCCCTCTTACCAGAGATGGCATTACACACCTCTGGAGCAAGTAGGAACTGAACCTAGGCGTCCTGGTTCAGCGATAGGGACATTATCACATATACACAGCCATATGGCAAGATATAATACTTGGAGTTCTTTGTATTAGTATTTACTAAAAAAGGAGAAACATGGCTACATGATTGTAGAAACAAAGATAGTGAAGGCAATGGTTAATGAGAAAACTGAAGAAGGAAACAGTACTATACAAGGCGCTCTGGTATAACGCAACAGTTGTTTTCCTCTGCAACCTCCCACTATTTAAAACTGCTATAGAAAACCGTGCTGTAAAAGATAGCTAAACACGTTCAATAGAAAGTTTGCATTATCCAAAAAGAGTCCATAATTCATCAATCACGAGATGGCCCATTTGCATTGACACACGTTATACCAGAACAACCTGGCACTGCACAGACTGAAACCTGAAATCAAGCTAAACAGTCCTTGATGGGCTCTGTAGCAAAAACACAATCAAATAGTTAACAGACATTTATAAAAGATAAACAGGAACTTCCTAAATAAAAACATCATTTTGTCAGGTGATGATGCATTCCAAATCCTGCAATGTCCACCGGTCTCTAAAGGCCTTGATCGTGCCAGTCAATAACACAAGCTCCCCCTCAATGGGCACCTGGGAATAGAGATAGTGCAAAAGAGAGGCAGGTTGTCAGGCACTATGATCCTCTCCATGACCCACTGCCCGAACCTGTTAATGGCCACATTGGCCAAGTCTCAGGAGTAGGCCCTCGCAACTGCCTGCCCCTCAAAGCATGGGATGCCCACAGATTAGGACTGTAGGACTGAAGTGCAACTGAAAATCTCAGAGCAGCCCCTCCAAAAAACCAATAAAAGGGCTACAAATGAAAAGATTTAACAGGAATGTAAAAAACCATCTCCCCAGGCTACAAAAGCTACATGTGCAGGCACCCAGTGAACTTACTTAACCTACTTTTACATGGTACTGCTGCTTACAGCACTTCCCACCCCAGATCTCTGATCGAAAAGGAGAGGTCCCTTTGGTAGAGGGCTCACTACTCCAGATTTCTGTTGCTGAAGAGTAAAATATTACACCCAACAAAAGCAAGGAAATGGAGACTCTACAGCAGCAGGGAGAAGGTGAGGACTGCAGATGCTGGAGACTAGAGTCGAGTGTGTGGTGCTGGAAATGCACAGAAGGTCAGGCAGGATCTAAGGAGCAGGAGAATCGACATTTCGGGCATAAGCCCTTCATCAGGAATGATGCTTGAGAGCCGGGGAGGGGGGCGGGGTGCTTCTCAGCCCTCCAGCCCACAAGCCTCATTCCTGACAAGGGGCTTATGCCCGAAACGTCAATTCTCCTGCTCCTTGGATGCTGCATGACCTGCTGTGCTTTTCCAGCACCATACTCTCGACTTTACAGGAGCAGCGCAGGTAAGAAATGCCTCCATGATGGCCCACTACACACTTGAGCTGTCTCAATTTTTGATGAGTTATCAAGCAGTGGATGGCTTGGGCCATATACTGAATGTTGACCAATGACCCCTTGGCCAACTGCTCTGGCCTTATCCAACCCACTCCTTCATCCAGTTTCAAGTCCAGTCACCCTTCTCTATTTCTTTTCACAGATGCTGCCAGATCTGCTGAATTCTCTAGTAATTCCTGTTTTTGATTGTTTCAGTTGTCCAGCATCCACAGGCAGGTCTTGAATCTGAACTTGTGCCACATACACTCAGATACAAAGAACTCCTCTGCCATGACTTATGTCTTTGAGTGGAGTTCTTTGTATCAGTGTTTACTAACGAGAAATATGATGAAATATTTGTTTGAAGCAAAGGTAATGGATGTAGCAGATAGTATAAATAATGAAAGGAGTAAATACTAGAAAGACTGTCTATGCTTGGGATAGGTAAGTCATCTGGTCTGGACTCCCAAACTGCTGAAGGAACGGAGGGTGGATAGAACAGAAGTGCTTCCATGAATTTTCAAGCTTCACTAGATAAGGGGGAAGTGTCAAAGAATTGCATTATGGCAATTGTGGAAACACCACCCTGACTTGGAAATATATCACTATTCCTTCACTGTCGTTGGGTCAAAATCCAGGAATTCCCTCCGTAACATCATTGTGGGTCTACATGCAGCATACAGACTACAGCAGTTCAAGAAGGCAGCTGACTACCACCTTCTCAAGGGCAACTAGGGATGGACAACAAATGCTTGCCTGCTAACGATGCTCACGTCCCACAAGGCAGAATTTTTTTAAAAACTGCAGCACTCTTACTCAAGCAAGGTTCCTAGATCAGTCCTAGCACCCATACAGCAGTTAGTTTATCAATTAAAGAGAAAGTTTAGGAATCTTTAATGAGGGAAAAAAAGTCAACAGTCACTTGAAGAGTTGAGTTAATTGACAAATATTCACAGATTACCAAAAGGCAGATAATTCTTGACTAATTGAATTTCAATGTTTTGAACAAATAAGAAAAGGATGATAGTAAAGATATAGTGGATGTTGACTACATGGATTTTTAAGCTTCCCACCACAATCTCAATGGCAACTAGGAACAGGCAATTAATGATGCCAATGAGACACAACCGGTGCATGTATTTAAAAAAAAGATGTTTCACTAGATGATGAAAGAGAGAAGGGGAAAAGAGAGAATACAAAGGCTGAGTTTGTTTTTCTTGGAGCAGGGAAGATTAAGGAGAGATTAGATCAGGAAGGCCAGACAAACTTCTTTCCATTAGCCGATAGTATAAAATCTAGTGCACACAGTTCTAATAGTTTGGTCAAAAGATACAGGACTACTACAAGAAATTTTTCTTTAAAAACTTGCAGCAACTGGTAATGCTCTGGAAATATTGTGAAAACAATTATTTAAAAAGGAAACTGGATGGGCACTTGAAGGAAATAAACTTGCAAAACTACAATGATAGGTCAGGGAAGTGTGACTGACTGGAGTGCTCTGCAGGGAGTCAGCATAGACCACCTCATCCTAGTTTCAAACTTCCAGCTCAGTTACTGTCTGCTTGACTTGTCCGACCTGCCTATCTTCTTTTCCACCTATCCACTCCACCCTCTCCTCCTTGACCTATCACCTTCATCTCCTCTCCCGCTCACCCATTGTACTCTATGCTACTCTCTCCCCACCCCCACCCTCCTCTAGCTTATCTCTCCATGCTTCAGGCTCACTGCCTTTATTCCTGATGAAAGGCTTTTGCCCGAAACGTTGATTTCGCTGCTCGTTGGATGCTGCCTGAACTGCTGTGCTCTTCCAGCACCACTAATCCAGTATTTGGTTTTCAACATCTGCAGTCATTGTTTTTACCTTATAGACTTAATATGCTGAGTGACCTCTTTTGCATTGTAAATTACTGCATCGGAGTGTGTTAGAATATTCTCCACTTATGTAGATGAATGTGGTTTCAACAATACTCAAAAAGGTCAACACAATTCATGAAAAAGCAGCTCATTTGTTTGGTACTTCATCTGCAACCTTAAGATTCACTTCTTTCATCACTGGTGCATAATAATTGTAGTGCATCAATTCACCAAGTTTCCTTCAACATCTTCCAACCTGTACTTTTTTAACCACCAGACTTGTGGGAGACAACCCCACCACCTGTAAAAGTTCTCACCGAGCCACACACCATCTTGAACTGGAAATATTTTGTTCCTTCACTGACACGAGGTCAAAATCCTAGCATTCTCTATCTTAACAGCACTGGATGTACCTGCACCGTATGGACCAAAGCAGTTTGTTGACCTTCATCTTAAGGGCATGTTGGAATCAGAAACAAATGAATAACCAGCAATGTCTACATCCCACCAATAAATAAAGATGCAATGTAAACTGGGAATTGCTACGTTGATAGCATAAGCAATTGTAAGGCTCAGATCATTAAACAGCAAAATGTATAATCACGAAACTAACAAATCCACTAAGTCTGCACTATCAGTTATTTAATTCTGACTTATGTTGAAAAAACAAAAGCATTATATTTAATAAACTGAAAGGCATGCAGCGATCCAGTGAGCTGAGAAGCGGTACTCTTACCTTTCTCCAGACTGTCTGTGACGGTCAGTGACAGACAAGCCTGGGGGTGTGTGCCCAACCTACCCTCTACTTCTGCTGTTCGGAGAGTCCCAGGAGATGGGGCTGCAGGTGAGCAACAACCCGGCTCTACTCTCGGCGACACTGCCTCATCCCCCTCACCCCTGGTCACTTTGGACTTAATTTTCTTTTTCGAAGACATGGTGTAAAGGAACTAAGCAACACAACGCTGTTTCCATGCGGCGCCTCCGTCGTTAAACTTCCGCTGTCAAAGGGGAAAGGGCAACTACGCTCTTACCGTAATCAATCACAAAGAACAGTCCATTCTTTCCTACTTTCCAATCAGGGTTATATTTGAAATAGTACTGGGTTGCCACTGCTTGTTTTATGTGATTCTCAAAATATGTTGCCGTTATATGAGTTTAATAAACAATTTCCAACTAAATTATTTTAAGAAATGCAAATCAAACATGAAAGTATTTGATTTAAAAAACAACAACTGCGGATGCAAGATTCTGTGCTCAAATCTAAGAAAGGTTACATGGCAGCAATGTTAGCAATACGCTTGTAAGCAGTAAGAAAAGACTTGTATTAATATTGTTCCTTTCACCATCTCGTAATGTCCCAAAGAGTTTCACAACCAATTAATCACATTTGAAGTGCTATCACATTTCTGTATAGGGAAACAGGACAGTCAATCCACCACAGGTTTGCACAATCGGCTATGAGATATATGATCAAATAATTTATTTTAAGATTCTTATTCGCTAAAATATGGGAGAGAATTTCCTGCTGCTCTTCAAATACTACCATCGAAATATTCTAGATCCAGCTGGGAGATTATGTTGATGTCAGAAAATAGAACATTCCCTCAGTATTGTATTGACTGTCAGTATGGAAAGATGTGTGAATCCCTAGTCTTAGATGTAAAGTCACTCCCTGTTGATTCACAAATGAGTATGCGACCACTGAGAAGAATGAGAAAAGCAACAAATTAAAGTGTAATTATTTTAGTGAAACTGTTTGGACAGGTTATGACACAGACCTTCTGACTCAGAGGAAGGAACATTACCATTTCACCTCAAGAGCCCTAAATAAACTATATGGAGCTGCTCTAGTTATACGTAATGTAGTTTAGATTTTCAAAAACCCAAATCAGTAAAAAATCTAACTCTTAACAAGTGATACATGTCAACATGCAGTTATACTATGAGACACGAAATGCAAGTCTGGACTGGAGGATCCATCAGTTCATGTAAAATTATACTTAGGGTACAAGTAGAGTGCATAGTCTTGAAGCACAATGGCCAGAATTCATAGATGAAGTTCACTTGCTCCAGAGGTATATCATAACATGTCTAAATGTATTGATCAAAAATATTTGCACTTGGAATGCCATATAGTTTCTCTGTTATGCAAGAACAAATATTCAGGTCTCTCTCTTGGGCTTAGGCTAAAACCAAAACAGGATAGGGTATTGCATTATGTTAGTTATTAGAGAGTAACTGAAATTGCATCAAAAAAAGTACAACATACAGAGCAGGTAAAATGGGTCCCAAATAATATTAAATGAGCTACCTGTCAAATTCATTGAAGAGTGTCATTATCCTTCTAAAAAAAAACTAAATGACAGCTTAATATCTTTAAAACTCTTTTCAATCATTACCAAACCAGGTATTGTACAGTAGTCACACGTAGACAGGGTGGTGAAGAAAGCATTTGCCTTCACTATTTGAGTGTAGGAGTTGAGACGTCATGTTGAGGCTGTACAAGGACATTGGTAAGGCCACTTCTGGAATACTATGTACAGTTCTGATCACCCTGTATAGAAAGTATATTATTAAACTTGAGAAGGTGCAGAAAAGATGTACAAGGGTGTTAATGGGACTGATATGTTTAAGTTATAGCGAGAGGTTGAAGTAGGCTGGGGCTTTTTTCCCTGGAGCATCACAGGCTGAGGGGATGACCTTATAGTGGTTTATGAAATCATGAGGAGCAGGGATTGGCTGAATAGGCAAGGCCTTTTTGCAAGGATGGGGGACTCCAAAACTATAGGACATAGGTTTAAGATGAGAGGGGAAAGATTTAAAAAGGATCTGAGGAGTGGGTGGGCGTATGGACCCAGCTGCTAGAGGAAGGCAAGTACAATTACAAAATTTAAAAGGCATCTGGATGGGTATATGAATAGAAAGGGTTTAGGAGCTAATGGGACTCAGTCAAATTAGGATGTCTGGTCAGCACGGACAAGTTGGACCGAAAAGTCTGTTTCCGTGCCGTATGGCTCTATCAAAATACGATTCAGTCAGCACTTAATTTGTCTTGTTTAGTCTTTCTAATCCACAAATTGATTCAAGTCCAAATTCTAAAAGTACTTAGAACCTGATTGAATGAACTCAAGAACCTTTCAAAATTAAATTTTTGAAGCTGATTGCTTCGAAAGAACTCGTACTGCAACTTGTTCTCGATCAATTGACTGATGAACATTATCAGTAAACTGAGCATGATGTACAGTTGGAGGTGCAATTGATACAAATGCTAGCTGCCCAAGGACATGTGGAGGGAACATGCAGTGGTCTTGGAAAGCTCAATGTTTTTCGTAATGAGAAGATATTGCAGGGATATTGGGTGCAAAATAGTGAAAACATTATTATCTACATTGAATGAACAAAATCACATAGCTAAGACCGTGCAGAAGGAACCCATTCAACCCATCATGGCTACAACTGTTCTAATACCAACAGCCTATGTCCTATCTTTTCCCATATCCCTTTGTTAACTATGTTGATCCAAATAGCACAGCACAGATATAGAGTCATAGAGGTATTCAGCATGGTAACAGACCCTTCCGTCCAACTCGTCCATGCGTAAATTAATCTACTCCCATTTGCCAGCATTTAGCCCATATCCTTCTAAACCCTTCCTATTCATATACACATCCAGGTGTTTTTTCAATGTTGAAAATGTACCAGCCTGCACAACTTCCCCTGGCAGCTCATTCCATACACACACCACCCTTTCTATGAAAAAGTTGCCCTATAGATCCTTCTTAAATCTTTCCCCTCTCACCTTAAACCTATGCCCTCTAGTTTTGGATTCCACCGCTCCAGGGAAAAGACCATGTCTGTTTGCCCTGTCCATGCTCCTGATGATTTTATAACCTCTATAAGGTCATCCCTCAGCCTCTGAAGCTCAAGGGAAAATAGCCTCAAACTATTCAGCCTCTTTCTTTAGCTCAAACCTTCCAACCCTGGCAACATCCTTGGAAATCATTTCTGAACACTTTCAAGTTTCACAACATCCTTCCCATAGCAGGGAGACCAGGACAGTGTGCCGTACTCCAACAATGGCAAAACCAATGTCCTGTACAGCCATAACATGACCTCCCAATTCCTATAGTCAATGCACTGACCAATGAAGGCAAGCACACCAAAAGCCTTCTTCACTATCCTATTTACCTGTGACTCCACTTTCAAGGAGCTATGAACTGCACTCCAAGGTCTCTTTTTTTTTTCAGCAGCACTCTCCAGGACCTTATCATTAAGTGCACAAGTCCTGCCCTGCTTTGCCTTACCAAAATACAGTACTTCACATTTATCTGAATGAAACTCCATCTGCCACTCCTCGGCCTGATCAAGATGCTGTTGTACTCTGAAGGAACCTTCCTCGCTGTCCACTACATCTCCAATTTTGGTGTCATCTGCAAACTTACTAACCATAGCTCCTATGTTCACATCCAAATCATTTATATAAATAATGAAAGGCCGTGAACCCAGCACCAATCCTTGTGGCACACCGCTGGTCACAGTCTGAAAAGCAACCCTCCACCACCATCCTCTGCCTCCTACCTTTGAGCAAGTTCTGCATCGAAATGGGTAGTTCTTCCTGTATTCCATGTGATCACCTTGCTAACCAGTCTACCATAAGGAACCTTGTCAAATGCCTTACTGAATTCCATATAGATCATGACATACAGCATACAGAAACAGACCACTTAGTCCATGATAGCATTTATGGTCCATGCAAACCTCTTCTTATGTTTCCTGATCTAAATCAATCATATTAAACTTTTGTTTGATTCTCCCCTCAGTGTTTTTCTAGTTTCCTTTTAAATGCACCCAGGCTATTTGTTTCAACTACACCATGTATTACCAATTTCTACATTGTCAACATGCTTTGGGCAAAATGTTACTGTCACTTTATGTTCTGGATGTTTTTGTAAAGATATTTTAGATACAAGATTAGAAAACAGAGTACAGTACGGTCTAGCACAGAAACAGGCCCTTCAGCCCACCAAAACTTCACCAACACATAATTCCTTTCTGAACCTTTTGCATCCATGCAATCAGTATCCTTCTAATCCCCATCCATATATCAGTTAAGTTCTGTCTGTACCATACCATCAAATGTTCCTGGCCTATTTTAATATCAAAGAGCAGAAACCAACACATCCCATTCTAAAAGGTGAAAGAATTTGATCTAAAATTGTTTAATATATCATCACTTCTTCATCACACTACTCATTTGGCTATAAATTCTGTCTTATGATCTTATTCTCCACAACCACCTGAGGAAGAAGCAGCGCTTCGAAAACTAGTGTTTCGAAATAAATCTGTTGGACCATAACCTGGTGTTGTGTGATTTTTAACTATTTTAATAAAGGGCATTTTCGTCTGTCATTTCTTAAATAATCTAACATCTCTTTACCTCATTTTAGAAAACGATACCTGTTTACCATTATTGGTCAAATCACCTTCCCTAGTGTGATCACCTTGAAATATGATGAGCTATTTGAAAAAAAAACTGAAATGGCTGCCCCTGTTTGAAAGCGACTCATGCCAAAAGTACGACTGAGATTGTCACTGTGGAGTCAAGAGTAGAGTGGTGCTGGAAAAGCACAGCAGGTCACGCAGCATCCGAGGAGCTGGAAAAATCGACGTTCCGGGCAAAAGCCCTTCATTATCACTGTGGAGCCATATCATTCACATTTCCGAACTGACAGCCAGACTACTGCGACCACTAGGACACATAACAGCACACAAACCAACAGCCACTCTCAGACAACAACTCACCAGAACGAAGGACCCGATACCCAGCATGAGCAAAACTAATGTAGTGTACAAAATCCCATGCAAGGACTGTACAAAACACTACATAGGACAAACAGGAAGACAGCTAACGATCCGTATACACGAACACCAACTAGCCACGAAACGACACGACCAGCTGTCCTTAGTAGCCACACACACAGATGACAAGCAACATGAATTTGACTGGGACAACACTAATATTATAGGACAAGCCAAACAGAGAACAGCCAGGGAATTCCTAGAGGCATGGCACTCATCCACAGGTTCAATCAATAAGCACATCGACCTGGACCCAATATACCGGCCACTACAGCGGACAGCTCGAACTGACAATCGCAAGCGGCAGATACAAACCACTATAAATGCCGAAGAAAACATCACAGAAGCGCTTCACAGGAGGCTCCCAAGCACTGAGGATGTCACCTAGACAGGGGACGAAACGTCTGCAACACAAATTCCCAGCGCGACGAACAGAACCACAACAACGAGCACCCGAGCTACAAATCTTCTCACAAACTTTGAACATTCACATTTTCCAAGGTGGCAAAACTAGGCAGAGTGGTGCGGTGACTAAGACAGGTGCTTTAATTAGGTGACGCTCGGTAGCAGCCGGCTCCGACTGTCAGGTTGCAGTCAGCCAAAGAGCAAATGCTTCGCTCGGCGGTTGGTGCGGGGCAGACAGTGGCGCGAGCCTGGCGGCGGGCCGTTACTTTTGGAACGTGGGCCCATTGTCTCCGCACGCGGGAGATAACTGGAGGCGCTGGCGGGGCCCTCCTCAAGACCGCCAGAGCGGACCGCTTCGGGGCGGTCAGCGCCCACCTAGAACCCGGGCACTTTCCGCCAGAACTGGACGAGATCACATTTCAGAACCTGCTCCAGGGCAAGTAGTCAACTTTAACCTCCGAGTTTCCATATCATTTCAGCACAGCCCAGACAAAGCTGAGGGACATTCTGTTCGGTTAAGTGGTGCACAAACTTAGAAATGTGCAGATCCCCATTTGATGATTTGTTACGTGACCGAACAATGTGCTTGTTATTTCTTCATTCTGCGAAGTGTCACTCACTATTTCTTCATTTTAAAATGCCATCCAATTTGCTGTGTTGTTATAAGACCATAAGATGTAAAATCAGAATTAGGCATTCGGCCCATCAAGTTGCGACTAATATATATTTCGCAACCCCATTCTCCTGCTTTCGTCCTGTAACCCATGGTCCCTTTATTAATAAAGAATCTATCCAGCTCTTTCTTAAATATATATTAAACATATATATATATATATATATATGGCCGCCACAGCCCTCTGCAGCAATTAGTTCCACAGATCCATCATTGTCTTGCTGAAGAAATTCCTCCTCATCTCAGTTCTAAAGGGTAATCCCTTCATCTGATGCTGTGCCTGAGGTCCTAGTTGTTCCTACGCCTATTGGTGGAAACATCTCCACATACACAGCGTCCAGCCTCTCAGCATTCTGTTTGGACTGTTTTGGTACTCTGGGATGCATTCCACCAGCCCCCTCCCATCCTTCTAAACACCATAAAGCACAGACTCAGAGTACTAAACCACAGCTCATATGACCTTCATCCCCAGGGTCATTCTTGTAAACCTCCTCTGGAGACCCTCCAATGCCAGCACATCCTTCCCTAGGTACAGCCCCAAAAGTGCTCACTGTATTCCAAATGCAGTCTGACCAGAGCTTTATACATCTAGAGCTGTACATTTCTGCTCTTATATTCCAGGCCTCTTGAAATGAATGCTAACATTGCATTTGACTTTCTAGTTGCCAGTTTAACCTGCATGTTAACCTTAAGACAGTCTTGAACTAGTACTCCCAAGTCCCTTTGTGCTTCAGATTTCCAAAGCCTTTCCCTGTTTAGGAAATAGTCTTTGTCTGTATTCTTCCTCCCAAAATGCATAACCTAAACTCGTCCACATTGTATTCCATCTGCTACTGCTTTGCCCATTCAATGTTATGACTTGTACCCAGGCATTTTATTACTCTTCTCGATGAGATATCTCAAACTGTTGGCTACAGGGTGAGGAAGGATGAACTGACTCCACTTGGGTATTTGCGAGCCAACTTGGTTGTAACAAGGTTAATTTTTAAAAGGATTTCTAACCTTGTGGCTACCTCTCTCTGAGTACCAAATGAATTTATGTTGTAAAAAGAGCTAATGAAACCAGGCTTCTTTCATTTAACAAAAGAGTGGGCTTATTATTATGAATGCAATTAGAAGTAATATTGCAAAACACATAGATACAGATTAAAAATAAGAACTTGAGACAAAACATAAGTTTAAAAAACAAATTATTCTGTGATTATGAAGAGTAGATAGTTGAACGTGCGACTGTTGTCAGTAACATTGACACTGATTGTTGAACAGTTAGTTTTGAGATTATTGGCTGTGTAGGGTGATGGAAGGTCTTTCAGAAGTTGCTGTTGGGAAGCACTGAGTGACATGAACTTTTCCCTTTTCTGTACCTGTAATACAGGAGTGTTTAAGTGCTGTTCTCAGAGCTGTGACCTTCACAACACACAAGTCCACCCACAAAGATGTTGGGCCACTAACACATGCAGACCACGATTGAAGGTTATTTTAAGTTTTATCCCAGTGCACTCTTGACAGGAGTCTAAGAGAGAACATATCTTTCCTTTTAGATTATAAACTGGAATAAGGTAGTCGGGCCCTGTTATATAGGAAAGAAGTACCAGTGCAGGTTTCCTGTCTACAATTTGAAGGTCAAGTGGGATTGCATCATGTACACAACAAATGTTGCTTTTTGGAGCAGTGAGATGAATATTCTGAGTGTCAAAGTGGTATCAGGAGTATTTTAAGCTGTGGACAAACTACCTAATGATAGCCTTTGGATTGGTCCAGCTGCAGTTTGTTACAGATTTGTGAATGCAGTGCAATCAGACATACAGAGGCCTCGAAACAAAAAGCAACACAAGCCATTCCTTTCTGTGAGTGATTCAGACAAAAAAAGCTACAGATTTTAAAGAAAAAAGTCTAATGCAAGAAAAGATTGAGGTCAACCAAATAGCTAATGAATTCAAGATTGGTATTGGTCTGCAGACAACATTGTGTCATTATAAGTCATCAAAAATATCAAAAGAACTGTGAGAAATCATCCTACCCTGGTCTGGTTCTTGAACTGCAGAATTTGTTTTCCAAATATATTTTTTCTACCCACAATATTAGTGTCAGACCTTTTTTTGTCTTATTTGTGAATGAATATGTCTTTTGTTTAGGCCTTTAAACTATTATACTATATCAGTGATCCAGCTTTTGCCATTTGTTAAAGAATAATTTTACTTACAATAAATCATTACTTTCTGTTAATGATGAAACCTCGTGGCAAAGATTAGTGGAAAACGAGGGGATTGGGAAATCTTTAAAGGCCAACCGAAAGCTACGAATAAAGCTATAAAGAAAGGTAAGGTGGATTACAAAAGTAAACTAGCTCAGAGTATAAAAACAGATTGCAAATGTTTTTACAAATATATAAAACAAAAAAGATTGATAAGTTAAACATTAGTCTTTTAGAGAATGAGAAGGAGGATTTAATAACTGGAGATGAGGAAATGGCCAAGGTATTTTGTGTTGGTCTTCACATTGGAAGACAGCAATAACATGCCAATATTTGATAACAAAGAGGCTACGGCAGGTGAGGGTCTAGAAACAACCATTATCACTAAAGAGATTGTAAAGGGTAAGCTAATGAGGCTAAAGGTAGACAAGTCTCCTGGCCCTGGTGGACTGCATCCCAGAGTACTAAAAGAGATGTTGGGGGAAATAGCAAATGCGTTTGTGGTAATTTATCAAAATTTGCTGGAGTCTGAAGTTGTTCAGACACATTGGAAAATAGCATGTGTGACATCACTGTTTAAAAAAGGAGGTTGACAAAAGGCAGGTAAACTGGCTCATTAGCTTAAATCCTGTAGTGGGGAAAATGCTTGAATGTATAATCAAGGAGGAAATAATGAAACATCTGGGACAATTTTTATCCATCGAGCAGATGCACCATGGGTTCATGGAAGGCACGTCATGTTTAACTAATTAACTGGAATGTTTTGAGGACATTACGAGTGTGGTAGACAACGGGGAGCCAGTGGGTGTTGTGTATCTGGATTTCCAGCAGGCATTTGACAACATGCCGTATAAAAGGCTGCTCCATAAGACAAAGATGAATGGCATTACAGGTAATGTATTAGCATGGAGAGAAGATTTTTTTAACTAACAAAGAAAAGAGTCGGGGGGTAAATGGGTGCTTTTCTGGTTGGCAATCAGTGGCTAGTGGTGTGCCTCATGGATCAGTGTTAGGATCGCAATTGATTCCAAATTACGTAGACAACTTAGAGTTAGGGACTAAGTGTAGTGAGTCCAAATTTACAGATGACACAAAGATGATTGGATAGCAAAGTAAGCAGAGGACACTGAGAGTCTGCAGAGGGATAGAGATGGGTTTAGTGAGGGGAAAGGGTATGGCACATGGAGTACAATATTGGTAAATGGGAGGTGGTTCATTTTGGTAGGAATAACAGCAAAATGGACTATTATTTAAATAGTGAAAAATTTTGGAATGCTGCTGTGCAGAGGGACCAGGGTGCCCCTATGTATGAATCACAAAAAGTTGGTTTGCAAATGCAGGTAATTAAGAAGGTAAATGGAATATTGTCTTTCATTGCAAAAGGGATGGAATTTAAAACTAGGGAGGTTATATAGGGGGCTGGTGCTGCCACACCCGGAGTGCAGTATTGTGTACAGTTTTGGTCTCCTTATTTGAGAAAGGATGTACTGGCACTGGAAGGAATGCAGAGGAAGTTCACTAGGTTAAATCTGGAATTGACAGGACTGGCTTATGGGGAGATATTGAGTAGGCTGTGACTATATTGTTTGGAATTTAGAAGAATGAGGGGATCTAATAGAAACATGAAAAGCATGTAGGGAAAAGATAAGATAGAAGCAGGGAGGTTATTTCCGCTGTCGGGTGAATCTAGAACAAGGGGGAAATTGCCTCAAAATAAGGGTAGCATATTCAATAGACAATAGACAATAGATAATAGGTGCAAGAGTAGGCCATTCTGCCCTTCAATCTGCACCACCATTCAATATGATCATGGCTGATCATCCTTAATCCATATCCTGTTCCTGCCTTATCTCCATAACCCTTGATTCCACAATCCTTGAGAGCTTTATCCAACTCTTAAATGAATCCAGAGACTGGGCCTCCACTGCCCTCGGGGGCAGAGCATTCCACACAGCCGCCACTCTCTGGGTGAAGAAGTTTCTCCTCATCTCTGTCCTAAATTTTTAAGCTGTGTCCTCTGGTTCAGCACTCACCCATCAGAGGAAACATGTTTCCTGCCTCCAGAGTGTCCAATCCTTTAATAATCTTATATGTCTCAATCAGATCCCCTCTCAGTCTTCTAAACTCAAGGGTATACAAGCCCAGTCGCTCCAGTCTTTCAGTGTAAGGTAATCCCGCCATTCCAGAAATTGACCTCTTGAACCTACGCTGCACTCCCTCAATAGCCAGAATGTCTTTCCTCAAATTTGGAGACCAAAACTACATACAGTACTCCAGGAGTGGTCTCACCAGGGCCCTGTACAGCTGCAGAAGAACCTCTTTGCTTCTATACTCAATCCCTCTTGTTATGAAGGCCAGCATGCTATTAGCCTTCTTCATTACCTGCTGTACCTACATGCTTACCTTCATTGACTGGTGTACAAGAACACCCAGATCTCTCTGTACTACCCCTTTACCTAAATTGATTCCATTTAGGTAGTAATCTGCCTTCCTGTTCTTGCCACCAAAGTGGATAACCATACATTTATCCACATTAAACTGCATCTGCCATGCATCTGACCAATCGCCTAACTTGTCCAGGTCACCCTGTAATCTCCTAACATCCTCCTCACATTTCACCCTGCCACTCAGCTTAGTATCATCAGTAAATTTGCTAATGTTATTACTAATACCACCTTCTATATCATTAACATATATTGTAAAAAGCTGCGGTCCCAGCACTGATCCCTGCGGTACCCCACTGGTCACTGCCTGCCATTCTGAAATGGAGCCGTTTATCACTACTCTTTGTTTCCTATCAGCCAACCAACTTTCAATCCAAGTTAGTACTTTGCCCCCAATACCATGCGCCCTAATTTTGCTCACTAACCTCCTACGTGGGACTTTATCAAAAGTTTTCTGAAAGTCCAGGTGCACTACATCTACTGGATCTCCCTCATCCATCTTCAGAGTTACATTCTCAAAAAATTCCAGAAGATTAGTCAAGCATGATTTCCCCTTCGTTATTCCATGCTGGCTCTGACCTATCCAGTTACTACTATCCAGATGTGTCGTAATTTCATCCTTTATAATAGACTCCAGCGTCTTTCCCACCACTGAAGTCAGACTAACTGGTCTATAATCTCCTGCTTTCTCTCTCCCACCTTACTTAAAAAGTGGTATAACATTAGCCACCCTCCAATCCGCAGGAACTGATCCCAAATCTATCGAACTCTGGAAAATAATCACCAACGCATCCACGATTTCTCAAGTCACCTCCTTCAGTACCCTGGGATGTAGACCATCAGGCCCCGGGGACTTATCAACCTTCAGACCCAACAGTCTCTCCAACACTAATTCCTGGCAAATATACATTCCCTTCAGTTCATGTCCTTCAGCCTCAGGGAGATTGCTTGTGTCTTTCCCAGTGAACACAGATCTGAAGTACCAATTCAATACTTCTTCCATTTCTTTGTTCCCCATAATATATTCCCCTGTTTCTGTCTTCAAGGGCCCAATTTTAGTCTTAACCATTTTTTTGCTTTTCACATACCTAAAAAAACTTTTACTATCCTCCTTTATATTTTTAGCCAGTTTACCTTTGTACCTCATTTTTTCTCTGCGTATTTCCTTCTTAGTAATCCTCTGTTGTTCTTTAAAAGCTTCCCAGTCCTCCGTTTTCCAACTTATCTTTGCTATGTTATACTTTTTCTGTTTTAACTTTATATGTTTGTTAACTTCCCTCGTCAGCTATGGCCGCCCATGCCTCCTCCTAGGATCTTTCTTCCTTTTTGGAATGAACTGATCCTGCAACTTCTGCATTATACACAGAAATATTCGCCATTGTTCCTCCACTGTCATCCCTGCTAAGATATTGCACCATTGAACTTTGGCCAGCTCCTCCCTCATAGCTCCATAGTTCCCTTTATTCAACTGAAAAGTTGTCACTTCCGATTGTACCCTCTCCCTCTCAAATTGTAGATTGAAGCTTATTGTATTATGGTCACTACTTCCCAATGGCTCCTTCACTTCGAGGTCCCTGACCAATTCTGGTTCGTTGCACAATACCAGATCCAGAATTGTCTTCTCCCTGGTCGGCTTCAGCACCAGCTGTTCTAAGAATCCATCTCAGAGGCACTCCACAAAGTCTCTTTCTTGAGGTCCAATACCATCCTGATTCTCCCAGTCTACCTGCATGTTGAAATCCCCCATAACAACTGTAGTAACATCTTTGCGACAGGCCAATTTCAGCTCTTGATTTAACTTACATTTAACTTTACCCTTAGTATTTCTCAGCTCTATCCACACTGACTCTCCATCCCCTGATTCTAGGTCCCCCCGCACAAGGGACTGAATATCATCCCTTACCAACATGACCACCCCACCCCCTCTGCCCATCAGTCTGTCCTTACGATAGCACGTGTAGCCTTGAATATTCATTTCCCAGACCCTGTCCACTTGAAGCCACATCTCAGTTATCCCCACAATATTGTATCTGCCAATTTCCAAAAGAGCCTCAAGCTCATCCCAGAGGACTAGAAAATCGCTAATGTGACACCCCTGTTTAAAAAGGGAGTAAGATAAATGACAGAAAATTACAAACCTACTAGCCAAACCTCAGTCCTGGAATCCCTTGTGAAGGATGAGATTTCTGAATACTTGGAAGTATATGGTAAAATAGAGCAGAGTCAGCATGGTTTCATCAAAAAGAGGTCATGCCTGACCAATCTGCTAAAATTCTTTGGGGATATAACAAACAGGTTAGACCAAGCAGAGCCAATGGATTTTATCAACCTGGACTTCATGAAGCCCTTTGATAAGGTACCGCACAGGAGGCTACTGAGTAAAATAAAGGCCCATGATGTCAGAGGCAAGGTGCTAGCATGGATAGAAGCTTGGCTGTCAGGCAGTAAACAGAATAGGGATAAAAGGTTCTTCTCAGGATGGCAGCTGGTGACAAGTGGTGTTCCGCAAGGCTCAGTGTTGGGTCCACAACTTTTCACTTTGTACATTAGTAATCTAGATGGAGGAATTGAGGGCATTCTGGCTAGGTTTTCAGGTGATAAAAAAATAGATTAGATTAGATTACCCTGACTAATGCACCTAACACTACAGGCAATTTAGCATGGCCAATTCACCTAACCTGCACATGTTTGGACTGTGGGAAGAAACCGGAGGAAACCCACACAGACACTGGGTGAATGTGCAAACTCCACACAGACAGTTGCCCAAGGCGGGAATTGAACCCTGGTCCCTGGCACTGTGAGGCAGCAGTGCTAACCACTGAGCCACCGTGCCGCCCCATAGAGGAACAGGTAGCATTGAGGAGGTGGGAAGGCTGCAGAAGGATTTGGACAGGCTAGGAGAGTGGGCAAGTAAGTGGCAGATGGAGTACAACTTAGGAACGTGTGAGGTCATGCACTTTGGTACAAAAAAATAGAGGATGGACTATTTTCTAAATGGGGAGAAAGGTTTGTGAGAGGAGAAATGGGGAGAAAATTCAGAAATATGAAGTGCAAAGAGACTTAGGAGTTCTAGGCCAGGATTCTATCAAATGAAACTTGCAGGTTGAGTCAGTAGTTAGAAAGGCAAATGCAATGATGGCATTTATTTAGAGATTTCTTTTGACATTTCTAAGTCCACCTTTGCCTTGTTTTGCAGTAGATCTCTCAGTGGTGCATCTGACGTTTTGGACTGAACTTTTGGGAGTGCACAAACAGTTCCAAGAAGCTCATGATTTCTCATTTCTTTGTGGAAATGGGAAACTATGCTGTTGTCTCTCCTCTTTAAAATGGAAGTATCAAAAATAGTTGGTTAGCCCTACTGTGACATTGTAGCAAAAATACAAAGTAGTGGTGAACTGAAACTTACTAAATTAAAATAACATTGCATCCCAGCCCCTGCAGTGCCCACCGGTCTTTGAAAACCTCTGGCGTATTGTTCAGCACCTCGTGCTTCCTCGCCATGGACCCGATTGCAAATGTAACTTCAAAAAGGGAGCAGTCCAGCCCTCCATGACCCGCTGCCTGAAGCTGTTAATGGCCACTTTGGCCAGGCCCAGGAGAAAACCCATGAGAATAAGAGGGCCCTCTGATGTCTCTGCCCCTACCCCATGGAGTGTGCTTCGATCAGGAGTGTGAGGCCGAAGTGCAATCAAAAATTAAGGAGCCACATATTCAAAAAACTAAAATAAGGCTGCAAATGGGAACATGCAACATAAATGTGATTATACCATTTGCTTTAGGCCTTCAAAACTAAATGTGGTCGGCGCCTAGTGTGCTTACACAACGTTTGATTGCGTGGGATTGCTGTGTGCAGCAGTCTCCACCCCAGATCCCCAATGAAGAAGGAGAGGACCTCTTTGTGGAGAGCCCTCCAATGGGGATCTCCACCACTAGAGGGTAAAACATTATGCCAAGGTGTGTCTGAGTGGCAAGTATGCAGCAGCTGTCCATACAGTAAATGTTTCTTCAACCTCATAAACACCATATGCAATGACTTATCTCTTTTATCAATTAAAGTAAATGATAGAGCAAGAAAGGGAGCAAATAACTAAAGAAATAGGTTAAATTATGGGCAAACAAAATATATAAGGGTAGAAAGAGGAATAAAGAAAGGGAATAAATGAAGAAAGAAAATGACAAATTTTTTTTTAACAAAAACATACAGAATTAGAAAACATAACCCAGCTTTTTTTTTAAATTGCTGTATTGCTCATTTAGAATTTCATGGCTGTTTGAAAAGCAGATGTGCAAAATGTGCAAACATTTATGTCCAGTGGTATAGAACTAGTTGGTATAGTAATAGTAGAGAAAGCATTCATTGTTTGCAACAATGCACTGGTTTCTTTGAAGCAGAGGATTTAGTACATAATGAAATGTCAAAATCCATGTTTTTCATCTTTTTTCATCCTGGTAATCATGTCATATAATGCTAGTGAAGTTTCTGACTAATTTTTGTAATCAATCTCTCAATTAACCTACAGCAGATTCAAATGACAAGAAGAAAAACAGTGTTGGAGAACATTGAGACCTGTAATCCAAAGACATCTTTTTTTCCTACCTTGAGGTGTATAAAGTTATGTTTTGGGACAGTGTCTTTTGTTAAAAGTAAAATGATGCTGTGGGTGGGGTCCTGGGACCTGTTCTTAAATCTGCCTGACAGCAAGCCTCAGTGATTAAATCATTGGACTTTAAAGTGGGCCTAGCGAGTTACTTAAAAGGAGGTGAAAGTTGTTTAAACTTAGAGACATTAGCATGATCCTGCTTTAACCTCCAAAATCCCAGAAAGTGTTAAGAATGTTGGATTGTAAACACTTGTGTTCTGAACAGTCCATTTAGTTCCAAGGTTAAATTTGTTTTCTGAGAGGCAATTAATTAGCAACTAGAGCTGCATAAGAAGCCTACGTGATTGATGTTTCATAGTGATGGGTTTTAAGGTAGGAAGGATAGAGCAAAAAGCATTATGATACCAGGTTATAGGCTTTCTTGAAATATCACTGTACATCACAGGAGTCCACTGGGATGAGAGAGCGAAAAGTCTCAATGGTTCATCATTGCAATGTGGATGGAACCTTATGGACAGGTGGAAAAGCGGAAACTTGTGAGTTAAAATGAAGTTGGGTGACTCCCTAGTTAATGCTAGAAAGTGGATCTCCAGTAGTACTCTCACTGTGAAGGATATTCTGGGGTTCAGTGTTTACCAGACTAAGAAAATAAAAGAATGATTTATATTTGAACTGATTTTATCAGACATTAATGTCTACTTTAAAGGAAATTTAATGTATAGCTATGAAATATGTGAAATTTAAAATGTAAACACAAAATGCTGAAAATACTCCGCCGGCCAGGCAGCATCTGTGGAGACAGAAACTGAGTTAACACTTCAAGTTCATGATGTGCTCTATTCTCATGAAGGATCCCTGATCTGTACAAATACTGTCAGGCTTGCTGAGTTTTTCCAACACTTGCTGTTTCCTTTGCAGCAAAAGTAATCCCTTCTTCCAGCTCACTAAAAGCAGTCGGGCTTATTTTGAGCCTGTGGTTCCCCTCAAGCAACTTAGCAGCAACCGCCTGAGATCTGGTTTCGCGCAACAATAATCATAATTATTTTTTCAATAAAAATATTCAAGATAACATGAACAAGTTGTTGAGCAAAAAAAATGCTAAAACACTGAAACTGATGTTAATATAATTATAAAAATAAATAGCAGAACTAATTAATAAAACCTTTTTTTTACGTCTGCTCAAACAGAGCTAGACAGAACTGTAGTAGCCTACTTGTGGAACCTTTCAGAGAACACCTCTGGGACACCTGGACCAACCAACCCAACCAGCTCAACACTTCAACTCCCCCTCCCACTCCACAAAGGACATGCAGGTCCTTGGACTCCTCCATCGCCAGACCATAGCAACACGACGGTTGGAGGAAGAGTGCCTCATCTTCCGCCTAGGAACCCTCCAACCACAAGGGATGAACTCAGATTTCTCCAGTTTCCTCATTTCCCCTCCCTCACCTTGTCTCAGTCAAATCCCTCGAACTCAGCACCGCCTTCCTAACCTGCAATCTTCTTCCTGACCTTTCCGCCCCCATCTCCACTCCGGCCTATCACCCTCACCTTGACCTCCTTCCACCTATCGCATTTCCAACGCCCCTCCCCCAAGTCCCTCCTCCCTACCTTTTATCTTAGTCTGTTGGACACACTTTCCTCATTCCTGAAGAAGGGCTCATGCCCGAAATGTCTATTCTCCTGCTCCTTGGATGCTGCCTGACCTGCTGCACTTTTCCAGCAACACATTTTCTGAACTGTAGTAGGCCCCAAATCCTAGTCCCCACGCAGACACGGGGAGAACGTGCAAACTCCACACAGTCAGTCGCCTGAGGCGGGAATTGAACCCGGGTCTCTGGTGCTGTGAGGCAGCAGTGCTAACCACTGTGCCACCGTGCCATCCATTCTCAAAGATGACTCTCAAGTTTGCCAAGAAAGTTTAGAAGAAAAGAGAAAGGCCATACTTTTAGAATTAGCAAAGAAGTTAGATTTTTCCCCCCCTTCCTTTCTGAGCCACAGTGCCAGGCTCAGTGCCAGAGACCTGACAACTATGACTTTCCCCTGGTAGGCTGTCCCCACCAGCAGTATCCAACATGGTATACTTATTGCTGAGGGGAATGGCCACAGGGGATCCCTGCTCTGGCTGTCGGTTCCCTTTCCTCCCCCTTTCCCCCCTTCCATTCTAAACCACGATCTATATGCTTCTGGTACCATTTCATCAGCACCTAAAATAACCTGTTTAATCTCTTCGTAATCTCTGGACACCTCGTCTGACAGTGCGGCAAATACGTCACTAGTTCTGCCTGCCAGTTTAGTCTGAACTAGCATTACCCATAAATTCTCGAATGACTCCGAATGCCAAGCCAATTTTTTTCAAATGAAATAAAGAACCATGCAGGTGGAGGCTATACTCGACGGGGACATCATCGAACCAAGCCAGAGTGAGTGGAGTTCGCCGATCACCATAGTTCCCAAACTGGAGCAGGACTCAACGATTCTGTGTGGATTATTGGAAGGTCAAAGCTATGACAAAATCGGACTCCTATCCGATTCCTAGATTGGAGGACTGTACCAAGAAAGTCGGGCAAGCCAGTTACATCACCATGTTGGATTTAATGTGTGGTTACTGGCAGGTACCTTTATCAGAGTTGGTGAAATAAATTTCTGCATTTGTAACCCCAAATGGGCTATATCAATTTAAAGTGATGCCCTTTGGAATGAAGAACGCACCTGCCACTTTCCAAAGACTCATGAACAGAGTTGTGGTTGTGTTAACAAAACTGTGCAGTTTATTTGGATGATATCGTGTTCTTCAGTAAGTCCTGGAAAGATCACATGGTACAGTTGGCAGAGCTCTTCGAACGGCTACGTGAAACAAAACTGGTGATAAACTTAAATAAAACTGAATTCGCGAAAGCAGAGGTGACATTTTTGGGACATAACATCGGTTATGGAAGGCTGATCCCACGGAACACAAAGACAAAGGCCATCAAGGAATTTACAGAACCAACCTCGAAGAAGGAGATGCTTTGATTCTTAGGACTCAGCTGATTCAATCGGCAGTTTGTTCCAAACTTCAGCAGTGTAGTGGTACTGTTCATCAATTTGCTGAAGAAGTTTCGGTGGACAGATCAATGTCAGGAGGCATTCGACCATTTGAAATCAATATTAACCACCAAACCAGTTTTAGCTACACCAAACTTTTCAAAACCTTTTCAAGTTGTCATTGATGCTGGTGAGAAAGGAGTTGGAGCTGTATTCTTACAGGAAGATGAGAATGGGATTGAACTGCCAGTTTTTTTGAAGAAGAAGATCAACATTCACCAGAGGAGGCACTCCACAATCGAAAAAGAACTTTTGAGTTTGGTATGTCACGAACAATGTATCGGAGACAGTTGTGTACACTGATCACAATCCGCTTACATTCTTAGAACGATTTAAAGACAGGAATATGAGACTCTTTCATTCGAGTCTTATGTTATAGTCTTTTGATTTAAAAATCATAAACAGAATAAACTTGATATGCAGGTCAGAAGAATGTAATCACAGATGCATTATCGCGGATTTAACTGATAGAGGTTAGATGCCAATCTTCAGTCAATTCTATTAACTCATGCGATATCAAGAAATGGCTGAAGATACCAATATTTAGAGCTGTACTACAACGGGTCAGCTAGGGACACAGGAAGTTCTGAGGCACACATCTTCAGTATTATTGCCAGAATATTGTTGGTCCCACAGCCTTGTAGTATTCAGTACCTTCAGCCATTTCTTGATATCGCATGAGTTAATAGAATTGACTGAAGATTGGCATCTGCGGTGCTGGGGTCATCTAGAAGAGGTTGAGATGGATTGTAGACTCACACTCCTGGCTGAAGATTGTTACAAATGCTCTAGCATTATCTTTTCCACTGATGTGTTGGACTTCTTCATTGTGGGGTTGGAGATATTTGTGGGACCTCTTCCAGTGAGTTGTTTAACTGCCCACCACAATTCAAAACTCCGCTGAGATTAGATCTGATTTGTAGGTTATGGAATCACCTGTCTATCATTTGCTGCTTACACTGCCGAGCATAAGTATGCCTGCTCCTGGATGTCCTCCTGCACTATTCATTGAACTATATTTGATCATCTAGCTGGATAGTAATGGTCGAGTATGGAATATGCTAGGCTATGAGGTTGAAGATTGTGTTGGAGTAAAACTTGGCTGCTGTTGATGATCCACAACCCCTCATGGATGCCCAGTCTTTACTTGCTAGATTTGTTCAAAGTCTGTCCCATTTAGCACAATGATAGTGCCACATGACATGATGGAGGCTATCCTTAATGTGAAAATGGCACGTTCCCTCCACAAGACTGTGTGGTCAACCCCACTAATGCTGTCTTGGACAAAACATCTGCTGCAGGTAATCTCAGGAGAATGAGCTCAAGAATATTTTTCCATTCTTGCCAATTTCTTCACCACCTGACGCAGACCCAGACTAGCAGTGATTTTTTTTTTGAGACCTGAATAGCTCAGTCAGTAATGGTGCTACCAAGTCACTCTTCATGAAGCACATTGAAGCCCTTACCCAGAGTACATTATGTGCCTCTGTCCTTCCTCTAAGTGATTTCAACATGGTAGAATACTGTTTGACTGATGCCATGAGACTTTATTGGCTCTGGAGTCAATGTTGAGGGCTTCTAAGTTAACTGCCTCCCAAGTATAAACCACCTTTGGGTCACCACCTCTGCTGAGTCTGTCCTGGCCTAAGATCATCAAAATACAAAAGGAGAGGTTGAGAGAGTTCTTCCTACACAGAAGATTGTTAGGCTATTGATCCAAAAACAGTAGTGGAGCCAGAACGCAAGTTCGATTTCAAAAGGAAGATGGATAAACATTTGAAAAAGAAAAGTTGAAATGGCATGGGTAAAGGGGAGGGAATGGGCACAATGGATAGTTCTCAGAAACTAGCATATGTATGATGACATGAATTATCTTCTATATCCTACAGTTTGATGTCTTAATTAAGGATACAACACATAATATACAAAATCACTTTATGGATGAAGAGTTATTGTTTCAGATGTAACTTGTTCTATAAGCATTCAAAAAAATTTGAGTCAGGATCACTGGTAATTATTCTTCACATGTGAGCCTAGACTGTGGATGTGTATTCCGGTTGACTGAAGAATAATGTGTATGAATGTGAGGTGATATATTTTGGGAGGAAAATATGGAATTGAATTTACAACCAATAGAATGACATGAAACAATGGGAAAATTCGGTGACTCCCTTAAGGTTCAAATACACAATTCCCTGAATTAAGGGAACACACAGTTTTTAAAAAAGGCTAGCTGGGTTTTTGAGTTTAGTAAATGGGGCTGTAAAATTCAAGAGTGACAAAAGATTATTGCCATCCCTTCTTCAGCAAGTTCATTGCTCTCTATTATGAAAGTCTCTTCTGTTTCAGAGTTAATTTGATTGAACCTGTCTTTTTAGCTTCCACTTTCTGCTTGTCAATGTGTCACAAAACTAACATCAAACAAGATGGTGGAAGGAACAATGTTTACAATTCACCACATTAAATAGGATTCAACATATTCTATTTCTTTTGTAGATGCTATCAAGTACTGGAGAGCAGAAGGCAAGGTGGCAGTCTGGCTGCATGTTCCTATTCTCCAGAGCAGATTTATACCTGCAGCAGCTGCTCAAGGTTTTACATTTCACCATGCTGAAAAGGACCATTCCACATTGGCACTGTGGCTAGCTAAGGGGGAAAGCAGGCTTCCTGCTTATGCTACACATCAAGTCGGTGTGGCAGGTGAGTGAATCTTGATCAGTAATTTAATGTGAGTAGTTCTTTTTTTTTAATTCAGGAAATCATAGTGATCAAGAAAACTTAAAAATAATCACTGATGAAAAATTCTAATCCTCAAGCTAAACTAAAACTGCAGTGCTATTACAAAATCGGATATTTTTCAAGGCCCTGAATTTTCACAGACACAGAATTGATCTACATCATAGGTAGAATAGCACTGGAGCCCTGATTCCAGAAGTCCCGCCCCAAAGCCAACATTCATCATTTTGCTAGGTAAAAGGACTGGAGAAGGAATGTCCTTTGCACATTTGTGGTTCGTTGAGGCAGTACCACATTTGAAAGTTCAGTTACATTCAGTAAAAATCAATTTTCATTAGCAAGGTTTCTGAAAAATTATTTATGGGCTTTGTGTATTTTTTAAAGGTTTTTTTAAAAATTCTCTTGTGGGCTGTGGGCATCACTAGCTTGCCAGTATTTTATTGCTCATCCCTCATTGCCTTTGAGAAGTTGTTGGTGAGCTGCCTTCTTAAATGGCTGCAGTCCAAATGCTGAAGGTTGACCTACAATGCCACTGGGAGAGAAGACCATGATTTTGATGCAGCAACAGTGAAGGAATAGTAATATATTCCCAAGTCAGGATGGTGAGTGGCTTGGCGGGGAACTTGCAGGTTGTGGTGTTCCCATGTATCTGCTACTCTTGTTCTTTTAAATAGAAGTACTTGTAGGTTTGAAAGGTGCTGTCTGAGGATTTTGATGAATTTCTGCAGTACACACTGTTGCTACTGAGCATCTGTAGTGGAGGGAGTGGATGTTTGCCAATGTCGTGCCAACAAGCGGGCTGCTTTGTCTTGGATGATGTCCAGCTTCTTGAGTGTTGTTGGAGCTTCAGTCATTCATGTAAGTGGACAGTATTCCATCACACCCTGACTTGTGCCTTCTAGGTGATTCGCAGCAGTATTGCAAGCCTCTGACCTGCTTTTGTAGCCACTGTGTTTATGTGGCAAGTCCAGTTGAGTTTCTGATCAATGATAACCTCCAGGATATTGATAGTAGGGGATTCAGTGATGGTAATGCCATTGAATGTTCAGGACCACTGGTTAGATTGTCTCTTATTAGGATGGCTGTAGGACAAGGGCAGCAAATACGGCGCACCACAACCTGCGAGTTCCCCTCCAAGTCACTCATTATTCTGAATTGGAAAGATATCACCGCTTCTTCACTGTTGTTGCATCAAAATCATGGAATTCCCTCCCTACTGACACTGTGGGGCAAACTACAACATGTGGACTGCAGTGGTTCAGGAAGGCAGCTCACCATCACCTTCTCAAGGGCAACTGGGAATGGGCAAGCAAGTCATGCAGCGTCCAAGGAGCAGGAGAATCGATGATTCAGACAAAAGCCCTTCATCAGGAATGAGGCTGTGAGCTGAGGGGTTGAAGAGATAAGTGGGGGTGGAGGAATGTGTTGGTGGGACTGGGGGGAAGGTAGCTGAGAGTATAATAGGTAGATGGAGGTGGGGGTAATGGTAATAGGTCGGAGAGAAGGGTAAAGCGGATATGTGGAAAGGAAGATGGACACGTAGGACAGGTCATGACGGTGATACCGAGTCGCAAGGTTGGAACTGGGATAAGGTGAGGGGAGAGGAAATGAGGAAACTGGTGAAATCCACATTGATGCCGTGGGTTTGGAGGGCCCCAAGGTGGAAGATGAGGCATTCTTCCTCTAGGCGTCTGGTGGTTAGGGTTTGATGATGGAGGAGGCCCAGGACCTGGATATCCTTAATGGAGTGGCAGGGGGAGTTGAAGTGTTCAGCCACAGGGCGGTGGGTAGGTTATTGCGGGTGTCCTGGAATGTTCTCTGAAGCGCTCTGCAAGTAGGCGTCCTATCTATCCAATGTGGAGGAGACCGCATCGGGAGCAACAAATACAGTAAATGACATGTGGAAGTGCAGGTAAAACTCTGTTGGATGTGGGATGCTCGTTTGGGGCCTTGGAAAGAGGTGAGGGGGAAGGTGTGTTCGCAGGTTTTGCGAGTCCTTCGGTTTTGGTAAGGGAAGATGCCGGGAGGGGAGGGTGGGTTGGTGGCGGCCGTGGACCTGACAAGGAAGTCGTGGATTTTTGGCAGGGGAGCTTACAGGAGCAATTTGAGACAATATCATTCTTGATGGATTCAGGCATGAGTTATATACGGTGTATGTAAATTCGTTCTGAGAGCTAAAATAATCTGGGCATCAATCTCTAGGGAGGCAATTGGACAGGGGTGGTCTCTTGCTATGACCCTCACACCACCTATTTTTAGCATTAATTGAAATCAACCCCCATTCATTCTCAAAAATATGCTTAAATCTTCAGAAAATTAATTATTTGTTCTTGTACCTTTCAGTACAAATACTTCTTGTACTTCTGAACATTCACTTTCACAATGAATGCTAGAGTAATCAAGTAAAGCCACAGAGTTGTCTGGTGCAGTTAAACCAGTTGTAAATTGTGCCAGAATTGGGTCATTTATATTGACCAGAAAACTTCCCACATGTGAAAATTATGTTATTATTTGTTTTCTTCACGGCTGCACAACAGAGTTGAAATTCTGTCCTATATATTTACTCTATTATGCTGCAACTACTGCCATTACCAGCCTATTATAACCAGGTGACAGAAAGATTTTCGGGGAGGTGATCATGCTTCCCTCTCTCTTAAACCTCATCCTCGTTTCAGTTAGTTGGAACAATTCTGAGTCACTGAACTTGAAACGTTAAGTCTGCTTTCTCCCCACAAATGCTGCCAGACTTGTTGAGTCTTGTCAGCAGTTTCTGCTTTTATTTCAGATCTCCAGCTTTTGCAGTTCTTAGTTTTGTTTCAGCACTTGTGTTAAATTTAGTTAAACACAGCAAACTGAAGGAGAATCAATTTTCAGGTACTCTTGAGTGAAAGAGTGGAATTTTATTACAGAAATAAAAAATGAGATAAAACATAACAACCAACACAAAAACACATGCAGTGAACTTACATGAAAGCTGGGAATAGATGGGATATCAAATACAGGCAGGAATATTAAGACAGTTGCAGTTTACAGTTTGTTTTTTTTTAAGAGTCTTTGGGATACATGAATGAAACCTGTATTCCAATTGCTTAGCTGTTGTCCTGTTGCCTCAGGAGTGGTATAGCGAGATGTAATCCTTGATTTTCAGTCAACTGAGGTTTTCCAAGTTTATTTCCAAGTTCAGCTGTGGCTTACTGAGATTGGATAGAGAGAAGGAGAGAACTTTCCACATCCTAGCTGTGTACAAGTCATGCTGTGTTCTCTCCCTTCATTGGTCAAAAGCAAGCTATTGAAATACGGTTCATTTTTATATACCAGTCTAGTTGCATTGTCTTTTAATCAGAACTGACAAAGAATCACTGCAATAGAAACATTAATTCCATTTTTCTCTGCCTATAAATGTTGCCAAACCTGCTGAGTTTCTCCAGCACAATAGGGTGAATAGTCATAGTCTTTTCTCTAGGGTAGGGGAGTCCAAAACTAGAGGGCATAGGTTAAGGAGAGAGGGGAAAGATTTTAAAAATAGAGCGAAGGGACAACTTTTTCATGCAGTAGATATGTGTATGGAATGAGCTGCCAAAGGAAGTGGTGGAGGATGGTACAATTACAACATTTAAAAGGCATCTCGATGGGCATATGAACTGGAAGGGTTTAGAGGGATACGGGCCAAATGCTGGTAAATGGGACTAGATTAATATAGAATATCTGGTCGGCAGGGAATTGGGTTGAAGAGTCTGTTTCTGTGCTGTACATCTCCATGGTTCAATGACTTTCTCTTCTATTTCAGATTCTAGCATCTGTAGTTCTTTGTTTTATTTAAATATTTTCTGTAATCCAACAGTATAAGTCAAATTTTTAATGAGCTGTTGTAGAACATGGGCCCCTTGTAGTATTTCTATTGCACCAAATTTGTAATGCTGATGTTTCCTGAATCAAACGCTACATATAATTTTCCTGTTGTTTGGTGAGGGATTGGTGTCATCTGTATGAATGCCCAAACTCCAGCCAAAGATGACTGGATGAGTGATGAGAGCAAAAGAAAATTGGTATCCAGCTCTTTGCAAATCACTTGCTACATTTCTTATTCCCATTAAGATCAGGCTAACATTTTTCTGTCGAAAGCAGAAAAATAAGACTGCTTTCTGTTCCAGAATATTCAGTATTTTATCTGCTTATTCATAACAAAGATAAATGGTCCTACCTGCTGTGACCTGAAACCTCCTCAGGAACTACTAGAAATTGCTATTTGTGGAAAATTCTGTCAAATGTCATTCCAATTACTGTTACCATGAACTTAAGGTATTTTCAAATGCAGCAATATATCCATAAAGAGATCTTACCTGTTAGAAATTAAATAAACTGATAATGGGATTTATTAACCAACAATCAACCTGTATTAGCTATAGTTTTAAAAAAAGCAAATCATTTGTCTGCCAAGTTTCGTGATTTTTAAAGAGTTGGTCTCTTATTTTGATGAAAAATGTTAAAGTGGTACTGATGGTGGTTCCCTCATCTAAGAACAAATATAGTTTTGAAAAATAATCCAAGAAGTATTTTGAGAATTTAATATTTCTTCTAATATATGTACAGAATCCAGATCCAATATCAGTACATGCAATTTATAAAGAACAGTTCTGTAAAAATATGTAAGCCTCTGCAAAAGTCTACTTTTGATAGTACTGCAGTGAGGAAAAGGTATCACAGTATAGTGCAGGCAAAACTAATTTTATCTGTCTTCCACAAGGCTGATTCAAGGGTAATTAGTAATTTCATCGAACAAACACATGTGGCAATTTACATTCATTGCTCTTAAAAGATAGAACATAAAACTGTACAGATTAGGAACAGTCCCTTCAGTCTACCATCTCTGTGCCGACCATGGTGCCATTCTAAATTAATCCCATCTTCCTGTATGCGGTCACAATCATCTATTCTTTGCCTATTTATGTGCCTGTCAACATGCCTTTTCAACTTTGCTAACATATCTGTTTCTATCACCTTCCCTGGCAACACATTCCAAGCATCTACCACCCTCTGTAAAAAGCTTTCCTCGTACATCTCCCTTAAACTTCTCCCCTCTCACCTTAAACCTATTGTCCATGGCAGACCCCATCACCTTGGCCCTACACTCATTCCTGAAACATCTGGATAACAAGGAGCAGGAAAATCGATGTTTCAGTCAAAAGCCCTTCATAGATCAGAGGGGAGGGTGGAGCAGATAGGTGGGAAGGGAGATTGGCAGGTAGGACAGATCATGAGAACAGTGCCAATCTCCCTTCCCACCTGTCTGCTCCACCCTCCCCTCCCCTCTGATCTATCACCTTCATCCCTATTGTACTCTTTGATACCTTCTCCCCAGCCCCAACCCTCCCCCATTTATCTCTTCACCCTGGAGGCTCCCTGCCTCCATTCCCAATGAAGGGCTTTTGCCCGAAACGTCGATTTTCCTGCTCCTCGGATGCTGCCTGACCTGCTGTCTTTTCCAGCACCACTCTAATCTAAACTCTGGTTTCCAGCATCTGCAGTCCTCACTTTTGCCTATCTGGATAACGAGGTCACCTACATCAGACTCCTATTTATTGATTTCAGCACCATAATTCCAATTAAACTCATCTCCATACTCTGAGACCAAGGACTCTGCTCCCCTCTCAGCAACTGGATCCTGAACTTCCTCACATGTGGACTGCAATTAGTAAGAATAGGCAGCGACAACACCTCCTCCACAATAATCCTTAACACCGGTGCATCACAAGCCTGCGCACTCAGCCCCTTTGTATACTCCTCATACACTTATGACTGTTCGGCCAAATTCAACTGTAACTCCATTTACAAATTTGCTGATGACCCCACTGTGGTGGGTCAGATCTCCAACAACAAGACAGAGTGCAAGAAAGAGGTCGAGAGCTTAGTGGCATGGTGTAAATACAACAATCACTCCCTCATTGTCAGCAAAACGAATGAGCTGGTCCTTGACTTCTGGAATGAAGTGGAGGACATGCCTTTGTTTGCATCAGTGCTGCTGAGGTGGAGGTGGTTGACAGTATCACATTCCGAGGAGTAAATATCACCAACAGACAAGATGTTAAAGACAAGAAAACACATCAATGCCTTTACTTCCTCAGAAGGCTAAGGAAACTCAGCACTCAGCATGTCCACAATGGTTCTTACCAATTTTTATAGATGCATCCAATCTGGATGTATCACAGCTTGGTATGGCAACTGCTGTGCCCAAGACTGCAAGAAATTTCAGAGTTGTGAACGCAGTCCAGTCCATCTCAAAAAGCAGCCAACATAATCAAAAACCCCTCCCATCCTGGTTATACTCTCTTGTACCCTTTCCCATCATGTATAAGTTATAAAAGTTTGAAAACACATACCAAGAGTTTCAAGAAGGCCTTCTTCCTTGCTCTTACCAGACTTACGAACAAACCTCTCATTTATTAGAGTTGATGTTTGTCTGCACCTTCTTTGTAGTTGTAATACTATATTCTGCATTCTAAGCTATTACCCTGATGTATTTACATAAGGTATATTATGTCTGGATAGCGTGCAAAATAATATTTTTCTCAATACACGTGACAAAAATCAATCTAATCAAACCTGTGCCCCCTAGAATTTCACATTTCATTCCTGGGAAAAAAGACTCTGACTATTCACCCTATCCATGCCTGCCATAATTTTATATACTTCTATCAGGTGATCCTCCATAGCTGCAGCGAAAACAATCCTCTCCTTACAAGTGATACACTCCAGTGGAGGCAACATTCTGGTAAACCTTTTCTGTATCCTTCCTATGGACTAGAACTGCACACAATACTCTAAATGTGGCCGAACTAAAGTCTTGTACAACTGCAACGTAATTTGCCAACTTTTATACTCAATGCCCCAATTGATGAAAGCAAGCATACATATGCCTACTTATTCACTTACGTTGCCACTTTCAGGGAGCTATGAACTTGGATCCGAAGATCTCTATATATATATCAATGCTTCTAAGGGGCATGCCATTAACTGTATACTTTCCTCTTGCATTTGACTTCCCAAAATGCATCGCCTCACTCTTGTGCAGATTAAACTCATTCTGCCATTTCTCATCCAACTTTCTCACAGATCAGTATCCTGTTATATCCTTTGATAAACTTGCTCAGTGTCCACAACTCTTCCAATTTCCATGTTGTCTGCAAACTGACCACCTACAATTTCTTCTTGTCATTTATATAGATTACAAATGACAGATCTTTACTGATCTTTACTGAACACCATTGTTCACAGACCTCTCCAAAACTCTGTCATCTATGACAAGCCAATTTTGTATCTATTTGCCGACTTAGCGTGGATCCCATACAACTTAATCTTCCAGACCAGCCTATCACGAGTTACCTTTTCAAGTGCTTTAATAAGGTCCATACAGACAACACCCATTGCCCAAACCTCATCAACCATCTTTGTCACTTCCTGAAAAAAAATTAACCAAGTTTGTGAGACAAGACCTCCTCATATAAAGTTATGCTGACTATAAATTCATATTTTTCCACATACGAGTAAATCTGTCGCTAAGAGTCTTTTCCAGTAATTTTTCTACCACAGATGTAAGGCCCACTGCCTTATAATTTCCTGGATTATCCTGTTGCCCTTCTGAAACAAAGGGATAACTTCAGTCTTCTGTGACCTCACCTGTGGCTAAAGCTGAGACAAAGGTCTCTGTCAAGGCCCTAGCAATCTCCTCCCTTGCCTTCTTCAGTATCCTGGGTTAGATCCTATCAGCTTCTGGGGACTCACCTACCTTAATGTTTTTGAAGACACCCAATATTTCCTCCTCCTTAAATCAACATTCCCCTTCCTTATCTTACTGTCATCAATGTCCTTCCCCTTGGTGAATACTGATATGAAGTACTCATTAGAGATCTTGGCCACTTCCTCTGGCTCCATGCATAATTTCTGTCCTTTATTCTTGAGTGGACTTGACTTTTTTTCTAGTTACCCTCTTGCTCCTAATATAGAATGTAGAACAACACAACACAGACCAGGCCCTTCGGCCCTCGATGTAGCGCCGACCTATGAACTATTCTCAGCTCGTCCCCCTACATTATCCCATCATCATCCATGTGCTTATCCAAGGATTGTTTAAATCTTTCTAATGTGGCTGAGTTAACTATATTGGCAGGTAGGGCATTCCATGCCCTTACCACTCTGAGTAAAGAATCTGCCTGAGTAAAGACATCTGTCTTAAATCTATCACCCCTCAATTTGTAGTTATGCCCCGCCATACAAGCTGATGTCATCATCCTAGGAAAAAGACTTTCACTGTCTATCCTATCTAATCCTCTGATCATCTTGTATGTCTCTATCAAATCCCCTCTTAGCCTTCTTCTTTCCAGTGAGAACAGACCAAGTCTCTCAGCCTTTCCTCATAAGACCTTCCCTCCAGACCAGGCAACATCCTGGTAAATCTCCTCTGCACCTTTTCCAATGCTTCCACATCCTTCCCAAAATATGACAACCAGAACTGTACACAATAGTCCAAGTGTGGCCGCACGAGCATTTTGTATAGTTGCAGCATGATATTGCAGCTCCAGAAATCAATCCCTCTACCAATGAAACCTAACACACCATATGCCTTCTTAACAGCACTATCAAACAGGGTGGCAACTTTCAGGGATCTATGCATGTGGACTCCATGACCCCTCTACACATCCACACTACCAAGAATCTTTCCATTAACCCAGTACTCTGCCTTCCTGTTATTCTTCCCAAAGTGCATCACCTCACATTTAACTGCATTGAACTCCATGTGCCACCTCTCAGCCCAATTCTGCAGTTTATCCAAGTTCCCCTGCAACCTGTAACATTGTTTCAAACTGTCCACTACTCCAACAACTTCGATGTCATCTGCAAATTTATTATCCACCTGTGCCTTAAGTCATTTATAAAAATGACAAACAGCAGTGGTCCCAAAACAGATCCTCATGGCACACCAGACTCCAGGCTGAATATCAACCACCACTCGCTGCTTTCTTTCAGAAAGCCAGTTTCTAATCCAAACAGCTAAATCACCCTCAATCCCATGACTCAGCATTGTCTCCTACCACCTACTATGTGGAACCTTAGCAAAGGCTTTACTGAAGTCCATGTATACCACATCAACTGCCCTACCCGCATCTACATGCTTGGTCACTTTCTCAAAAAAACTCAATAAGATTTGTGAGACATGACCTACCCTTGATGAAACCATGTTGACAATCTGAAATCAAGTTGTTGCTTGCTAGGTGATTATAAATCTTATTTCTTAAATTCCTTTCCAAAACCTCTCCTACAACAGTAGTAAGGCTCACTGGTCTACAATTACCTGGGTCATCTCTACTGCCCTTCTTGAATAAAGGCACAACATTTGCAATCCACCAGTCCTCTGGTACTAAACCTGTAGACAATTATGACTCAAATATCAATGCCAAAGGGTCTGCTATCGCCTCCCTAGCTTCCCAGAAAATCCTCGGATAAATATCATCTGGCCCAGGGACTTGTCGGTTTTCACTCCTTCTAGAATTGATAACACCTATTCGTAACTAACCTCGATCCTTTCTAGTCTAATATCTTGTACCTCATTCTTCTCCTCTGCAATATTTTCATTTTCCTAAGTGAAAACTGATGAGAAATGTTTGCTTAGCACCTCTCCAATCTCCACAGGGTCCACACTCAACTTCCCACTTCTGTCTTTGACTGGCCCTATTCCTACCCTAGACATCCTTTCATTCCTCACATACCTATAGAAAGCTTTGGGGTTCTCCTTTATTCTATTTCCTAAAGACTACTCGTGTCCTCTCTTTGCTCTTCTTAACTCTCTCTTAAAATCCTTCCTAGCTGATCTGTAACTCTCCATTGCCTCATCTGAACCATCTTGCCTCAGCAATACACAAGCCTCCTTCTGCTTAACAAGAGATGCAATTTCTGTAGTAAACCACAGTTCCCTTACCTTATCACTTCCTCCCTGCCTGACAGTGACATAGCTATCAAGGACATGCAATATCTGTTCCTTAAACCAGCTACACATTTCCATTGTTTGCATCCCCTGTATTTTGCTACCCTATTCTATGCACCCTAAGTCTTACCTAATCGCATTATAATTGTCCTTGCCCCATCGATAACTCTTGACCTGTGGCATGTACCTATCCCTCTCCTTCGCTAAACTAAATGTAACTGAATTATGGTCACTCTCTCCAAAGTACTCACCTCCAACTAAATCAAACACCTGGTCTGGTTCATTACCAAGCACCAGATCCAGTGTGGCCTCCCCTCTTGTCAGACCTTCGACATACTGTGTCAGGAAACTTTCCTGTACACATTGGACAAAAACTGTTTCATCCGATATACTAGAGTTATTGCATTTCCAGTCAGTGTTGGGGAAGTTAAAGTCCCCCATAATGACCACCCTGTTCCTTTCACTCCGACTCAGAATAATTTTGCCAATCCTCTCTCCCACCTCCCTGGAACTCTGCAGAGGCCTATAAAAAAACTCCAAGCAGTGTGACCTTTCCTCTCCTGTTTCTAACCTCAGCCCACACTACCTCAGTAGACGAGTCTTCGTCAAAAGTTCTTTCAGCCACCGTTATACTATCCTTGGCTAACAAGGCCACACCTCCCCCTCTTTTACTGCCTTGTCTATTCTTAATGAAAGATCTAAACCCTGGAACCTGCAACATCCATTTCTCACCCTGGTCTATCCATGTCTCCGGAATGGCCATAACATTCGAAGTCCCAGGTACCTATCTATACTGCAAGCTCACCTACCTTATTTCAGATACTTCTGGCGTTGAAGGAAACACATTTCAAACCAGCTTGCTGACTGCCAGCACATTCCTGTGACTGTGAAATCCTGTCACTGTCCTCCCTACTGTCATCCTCCTGTGCACTACAACTACACTTCAGGTTCCCATCCCCTTGCTGAGCTTGTTTAAACCCATCCAAATAGCATCAGCAAATTTCCCACCCAGGATATTAGTACCCCTCTGGTTCAAGTGATGACCATTCTGTTTGTACAGGTCCCACCTTCCCCACAATGAGCCCCAATAATCCAAGTACCTGAAACCCTCCCTCCTGCACCATCCTTGCAGCCACGTGTTCAGCTGATACCTCTCCCTATTCCTTGCCTCGCTACCACGTGGAACGGGTAACAAACCAGAGATAACAACTCTGTTTGTCCTAGCTCTCAGCTTCCACCCTAGCTCCCTGAAATCCTGTCTTACATCCCTATCCCTCTTTCTACCTATGTCATTGGTACCTAAATGGACCACGACTTGAGGCTGGTCACCCTCTCCCTTAAGGACCCCAAAGATACGATCTGAGACATTACCAACCCTGGCACCTGAGAGGCAACACACCAACTGTGAGTCTCATTTGTTGCCAACAAATCTTCTATCTGAACCTCTAACTATTGAGTCCCCAATGACTAACATTCTGCTCCTTCCCTTCTGTGCAACAGGGACAGGCCCTGTGCCAGAGACCTGGGCTCTCCTGCATCCTCCCCAACATTATCCAAAATGGTATACATGTTTTTCAGGGGAACGGTCACAGGGGATCCCTCCACTGATTGATTGCTTTTTCCCCCTTTGAACAGTCACCCGGCTTTCTTCGTGCCTAGGAGTAACTACTTTGCTGTAGCTCTTCTCTATCACAGCCTCTGCCTCCTGAATGATCCAAAGTTCATCCGGCTCCCGCTCCAGTTCCCAAACATGGTCTTGGAGGAGCGAGAGTTGGGTACACTTCCTGCAGATGTACTTGGTTGGGACACTAATAGCACCCCTCGCCTCAAACATCATGCAGGAAGAACATTCCTATCCCTGCACTGCCATCCCTGCTAGTCCCCTTATCACAAAGTAAAAATGAAGATGCTTACCTGATGTGTCCCTGGTCTTTAATGTTAAAGGAGGTGGTTAGGTGGGAGACCCTTCAAAGGTAGGGTCTCGGTTTGAGAAAACACTGACTTATATAGCTGGACAGAAATAAAAAGTAGAAGTCCCTCTTTTTCCAGAAACCTCTGCTCTCTGATTTCAAATATAAAAGCTCAAATCAGTGACTCACCGCCTCCGGCAGAATTAAAACAGAATTGGAGGACTCCTGCGCTTGAGCTAAGTTTTTTAAAGGTTCAAATCGGTGACTTACCACTCCCGGCAGGCCCCTGGTCCAAGCTCCCACCCTTCGAGTTGTTGCTGTAGCTGACAAACAGAAAAAAAAGTGCTTTCTCCTAAAGCCTACTTGTGGCCCTTTCTTATTTAAGTTCTTTTCTGCGTCCTTTATGTTTCTTTATATTCCTCAGGGGCCTTGTTTAATTTCAGTTTCCTAAATCTTAGATATACTTCCTTGTTATTTTTGACTACACTTTCAATATCTCTTGTCACCCAAGGTCGTGAAACTTACTATCTTTATCTTTCATCTTCACAGGAACATGTTAGTTCTGAACTCTGATCAATTGGCCTTTAAAATATTCCCACATGGCAGGTATGGATTTCCCCTCAAACAGCTGCCCACAATCTAATATCTCCACTTTCTGCCTAATACTATTATAATTAACCCTCTTGTAAATTAGCACCTAACAAATTCTGCCCCATCTAAACCACTGGCACTATGGGTGTCCCAGTCAGTGTTGAGGGTGTTAAAATCACCCACTACAACAGACCTATTTTTTATTGCAAAAACATATATTAATCATTTTAAAAAAAAACTTTATCTACATTCACTGATATTAATGCAGTTCTGCACAGTCTTGGCATATCAAGAAAAACAAAGATTGGAATTTAACATTCCCTGCAGTTGCAAGAACCAAAGGCATTTCTTACTCATGCAGGACAGTATTTACATTCGAGGCAACAAGAGACTCCAGTAATTGAATAGATCCTCTTTAAACTTTGGCAGAAAGACCTTAGACAGTAGTCTTGCCCCACTGCACTTTGGTGACAGCTGCCCCAAACTTTAGTGAGTCCCTCAGCATATTGTCCCGGGAATTTAGAATGTACCAGTCTGCAACACTCCGTTGAGGTCAACTCTTTGCAATGGAAGACCAACAAATTTTGGACAGTCCAAAGAGCATCCTTCACCAAGTTGATGGTCCTCCTGGCATAGTCAATATTTGTCTCAGTGTGCATGTCGGGAACAGCTCAAAGAGCACAGGGCCTTGTATCATGAAGCTACTCAGGATGAACCTCGACATAAACCACTGCATCTCTCTCCAGACCTCCTTCGCAAAGGTACGTACTAGAAGGAGACATGTGACAGTATCTTCACCAGCGCAGCCATTTTGAGGGCAGCGTGCTGTGGCGTTCAGAGACCAGGCATGCATGAAGGATTTGACAGGTAATGCCTTTCTCACCACCAGCTAAGCCACATTTTGGTGCTTATTTGAAAGTTCTGGTGATGAGACTTTCTACCAAATGACCTTGATTCTTTTTATATCTTTCCCTGATCTGCTTACATATCAGTTCGTCTGTCTCCAGCTGCCTAATGGAAGACCTATAGATAACACCATCAAAATGGTTACACCTTCTTTATTCTTAAATTCTACCCGTATGGCCTTGTTGGATGAACCCTCCAAGATGTCCTCCCTTAGGATAGCTGTTACATTCTCCTTAATCAGTAATGCAATTTCCACATCCTTCTTACATTCCTCTCTACCTCGCCTGAAACATTTAAATACTGGAATCTTGAACTTCCAGTCTTGCCCGTCACTCAACCAAGTTTCTGTAATGGCTATCACATCATAGTTCCATATGCTAATCCAGGCTCTAAGCTCTTCTGCTTTACCTGTTATACTAGGTAATGAGAAGGTACTTCATAGATAATATGATATAGTAGACAGGATAGAGAAATCCAGTACACTGTTTTAGGTTAAACAGGAAAAGGAGGCACTAGCCTGAATATTTTGATTGCTGGGCAGTTGTTCTTCCTTGCAGATGCAAGTTGCACATGGGGATCCTGTGGAATCCCCATCATAGTAGACTTCAAAGGAATCACCTGGGAAATTGAAGATTCCACTGATCAATTCCAGTATATCTGAAACCCTCTGAAAGTCTCCATTTAAATAGGTGACTTTGGAGAGTTCTGATGAAATTACGTTTAAAAACGTTATGCAGGAAAATTTACATTATTAACAACATAGTCTAACTCCTGGATAACTTTAACAGATTCCATGCTTACCTCACTTCCAACCACACTGCTCTCCTTTTACCTCCTCCCCTCTTGGGTCTTTACAGCACCCAAGAACCTAACATCCCACCGTCCAAATGTACACCTGACTGCCCCCGCAGCTACCTCCTCTCCCAGTACTGGACGCAATCCACAATATCACCACCGCCTTCCTTACGCTGCTGCAGGACCAAAACCTAGCTGCCCACCCACACCATTGCTGCTGCTAGAGAATCCAACCTAAAAGCCCCTTCCCATACAGGACCTCTTGCCTGAACCCATACCCTGATAAACCTAACCTATGGCAACCCCCTCCCCCCACCTTTTGTTCTCAACTTTCTAACAATGGGAAAAGTTTCACTCTATATGCAATGTAAAGACCTTTTATGATTTTGAACATATCTACCAAATTACCTCTCAACTTTCTTTAAAGGGTGAAATTTTAGCTTCTCCATTCTGTCCATGAAACTGAGATGCCTACAATCCACGAATCAGGGTGGTGCATCTGATTTTACAAAGTGTGCTTTTAACAGAAATGGGTAGTCTTAAAACAATAACAAAAAGTCCAAACATATTACAGAAATGGGGTCTCTGCATAATCATATGCTTAAATCAAAATTGGAGGAAATTCTGTAATATGAAGTAGGCTGAAACACAGCATGTCAGTACCTAAAAAGAGAAAAACTATTTGAAGCAGGACTTTAACTTGAATTGATAATCTGTGCAGTGTCACATCGTGGTAACAGATTCAATACCAAATGAGATTTAAAAGCTTTGCATAGGTCTTAAGGTTTTGACTTTTATTCATGTTAGGGAGCTGGAGCTGGATAAACTCTGGATCGTCCAAGGTGCTCAACACTTCATAGACAAGAGTTTTGGTGAGATGGTCACATTTGAGGTGCAGGCAGGGAGTCGCTGGGTGACCATCAGCAAAGACAAAGGGAGTAGGTAGAGAGTGCAGAAATCCCCTGTGGCCATTCCCCTCGAAAATAAGTGTACGGTTTTGGATACTGCTGGGGGATGACCATTCAGGGGAAAACAGCAGTAGCCAGGTTGGTCACACTATGATTGGCTCTGGGGCACAGTGGGAAAGGGTAAAGTTAAACAGGACCTTAGTGATAGGAGACTCGATGGTTAGGGGGAACAGACAGGAGATTCTGTGGCTGCAAACAGGAATCCAGGATTGTATGTTGCCTCTCAGCTGCAAGAGTCCAGGATGTCTTGGAGCGGCTGCAGAATCTCCTCAAAGGGAAGGGTGAGCAGTCAGAAGTCATTGTGAATATTGACACAAATGACATGCATAGAAATAGGGATGAAGTCCTGGGGAGTGATTATAGAGAGCTAGGAAAGAAGTTAAAAACCAGGACCTCGTCAGTGGTAATCTCCAGATTGCTTCCAGTGCCATAGGCGAGTGAGGGTAAGAATGGGAGGATTTAGCAGATTAATGCTTGGATAAACAATTGGTGCAGGGGGCAGGGATTCAGATTCTTAAATCATTAGGATCTTTTCAGGGGCAGAGGTGACCTGTTCAAGAGGGACAGGTTGCATCTGAACTGGAGGGGGCCCAATATCTTGGTGACCAGGTTTGCTAGTGCTACAAGGTAGGGTTTAATCTAGATTGGCAGGATGGTGGATACTCAACAGCAGGAAGGCAAGTGTGAGGTTGGAAGTAGATACAGTAATCAAAAATAGTGAAGTGAAGAGACCGGAGAGGCTGGAACACGACAGAGAGCAAGGAATGCCTGTTGGATTAAATTGCCTCAATTTCAATACGAAGGGCTGACAGATAAGGCCGATGAACTCAGCGCGTGGATAGGTGGTGAGATTGGGATATTATGGCTATTTCAGAGACATGGCTAAGGGAGGGATAGAACTGGCAGCTTAATGTGCCAGGGTACAGGTACTTTGGAGGGGATAGAAGTGGCGAAAAGAGGGGAGGGGAAAGTTGCATTTTTGATTAAGGTGAGTATCACAGCAGTAATCAGATGAAATAACTGAGGCTTTGTGGGTGGAGCTAAGAAATAAGAAGGGGATGTCCTATTGGCCCTACAAATAGTCAATGGAAATTAGAGGAACAAATATGCAAGGAGACTGGGGAGACTTGGAGGAGCAACAGGGTTGTCATAGCAGGAGGTTTGAATTTTCCGAACAGAGACTGGGACTGCCATAGCATTAAGGCCTTAAATGGGGTCAAATTTGTTAAGTGCGCTCAGGAACGTTTCCTCAAGAAGTATATAGAGGGTCCTACATGGGAAGGAACAAAACCCCGAGCTACTCTTGGGAAATTAGGCAAGACAGGTGACGGAGGTGACAGTGGGAGACCACTTTGGGAGCAGTGACCATAGTTCTATGAATTTTAAAATAGTTATGGAGAGGGATTCAAGGTGAATTTTGATGGAATTAAACAGGAGCTTGCAGGGGTTGATTGGAGTAGTTTGTTTTCAGGCAAAGGGGCATCCAGCAAGTGGGAGGCCTTTAAAAGTGAGATAGCTAGAGCTCAAGATCTATATGTTCCTGTGAGGGTGAAAGGCAAGGCTGACAGGAATAGGGAACCCTGAGTGACAAGAGATATTGAGCCTTTGACCAGAAGAAAGGAGGTATGGCTCAGGTACAGGCAGCTGGAATCAAGGGAATCCCTGAAGATGTACAAGGGATACAGGAGTTTACTGAAGAAGAAAATCAGGAGGGTGAAAAGAATGCATGCGATAGCCTTGGCTGAGAAGATTAGGGTGAATTCAAAGATGTTCTTTGAGTATATTAAAGGAAAAAGAATAACCAGAGAGAAAATAAAACCCCTCGAAGACCAAAGTGGACATGTATGTGTAGAACTGCAGGAAATGGGCAAGTCCTCGATGAATATTTCTCCTCTGTGTTTACCATGGAGAAAGACATGAAGACTTGGGGAAGTTAGTGGTCATATCTTGGAGACAGTACATATCACAGTAGGAGAGGTGTTGGATGTATTAAAATGTATAAGGTTGAATAAATCTCCTCGTCCTGACCACATATATCCAAGAACACTGCAAGAGGCGAGAGAAGAAATTGTGGGGCCTCTGGCTGATACTTTTGCATCATCGTTAGCTATGGGTGAGGTCCTGGAGGGTTGAGAATGTTGTGCCGTTATTCAAGAAGAGCTGCAAAGAAGATCCTGGGAACTATAGACCAGCAAGCCTAGTATCTGTGGTAGCTAAGTTACTTGAGAGGATTCTGAGATAAGATATACATGCACTTGGAAAGACAGGTTTTGATTAGGAGTAGTCAGCATGACTTTGTGCGTGGGAGATCATGCCTTACTAATTTGTTCGAGTTCTTTGACGAAGTCACCATAAAGGTTGACGAGGGCAGGACGGTAGATGTAATCTGTATGGAGCTGAAAATGTGTTGCTGGAAAAGCGCAGCAAGTCAAACAGCATCCAAGGAGCAGGAGAATCGACGTTTTGGGCATAACCCTTCTTCAAGAATGAGGAAGGTGTGTCCAGCAGCCTAAGATAAAAGATAGGGAGGAGGGACTTGGGGGAGGGGCATTGGAAATGCGATAGGCGGAAGGAGGTCAAGGTGAGGGTGATAGGTCGGAGAGGTCAGGAAGAAGATTGCAGGTTAGGACGGCGGTGCTGAGTTCGAGGGATTTGACTGAGACAAGGTGGGGGGAGGGGAAATGAGGAAACTGGAGAAATCTGAGTTCATCCCTTCTGGTTGGAGGGTTCCTAGGCAGAAGATGAGGTGCTCTTCCTCCAACCGTCGTATTGCTATGGTCTGGAGATGGAGGAGTCCTTGGTGGAGTGGGAGGGGGAGTTGAAGTGTTGAGCCACAGGGTGGTTGGGTTGGTTGGTCCGGGTGTCCCAGAGGTGTTCTCTGAAACGTTCCGCAAGTAGGCGGCCTGTCTCCCCAATATAGAGGAGGCCACATCGGGTGCAGCGGATGCAATAAATGATGTGTGTGGAGGTGCAGGTGAATTTGTGGCGGATATGGAAGTATCCCTTGGGGCCTTGGAGGAAAGTGGGGGGGGGAGGTGTGGGCGCAAGTTTTGCATTTCTGGCGGTTGCAGGGGAAGGTGCCGGGATTGGAGGTTGAGTTGGTGGGGGGTGTGGACCTGACGAGGGAGTCACAGAGGGCGTGGTCTTTTCGGAATGCTGATAGGGGAGGGGAGGGAAATATATCCCTGGTGATGGGATCCGTTTGGAGATGGCAGAAAAGACAGCGGATGATACGCTGTACATGGAGGTTGGTGGGGTGGTAAGTGAGGACCAGTGGGGTTCTGTCCTGGTACTCTGTTCCTCCACCGCATCTGTTCTACTTCCCGCTCCTCCGCCCTTGAGCCCCCAGACGTGGTCGACGATGCCCTCCACCGCATCTCCTCCACTTCCCGCTCCTCCGCCCTTGAGCCCCGCCTCTCCAACCGCCACCAGGACAGAAAAGACCACTCCCTCCGTGACTCCCTCGTCAGGTCCACACCCCCCACCAACCCAACATCCACTCCCGGCACCTTCCCCTGCAACCGCAAGAAATGCAAAACTTGCACCCACACCTCCCCCTCACTTCCCTCCAAGGCCCCAAGGGATACTTCCATATCCGCCACAAATTCACCTGCACCTCCACACACCTCATTTATTGCATCCGCTGCACCCGATGTGGCCTCCCCTATTTTGGGGAGACAGGCCGCCTACTTGCGGAACGTTTCAGAGAACACCTCTGGGACACCCGGACCAACCAACCCAACCACCCCGTGGCTCAACACTTCAACTCCCCCTCCCAATCCGCCAAGGACATGCAGGTCCTTGGACTCCTCCATCTCCAGACCATAGCAATGCGATGGTTGGAGGAAGAGCACCTCATCTTCCGCCTGGGAACCCTCCAACCAGAAGGGATGAACTCAGATTTCTCCAGTTTCCTCATTTCTCCTCCCCCCACCTTGTCTCAGTCAAATCCCTCGAACTCAGCACTGCCTTCCTAACCTGCAATCTTCTTCCTGACCTCTCCGCCCCCACCCCACTCCGGCCTATCACCCTCACCTTGACCTCCTTCCACCTATCGCATTTCCAACGCCCCTCCCTCAAGTCCCTCCTCCCTACCTTTTATCTTAGCCTGCTGGACACACCTTCCTCATTCCTGAAGAAGGGCTTCTGCCTGAAACGTCGATTCTCCTGCTCCTTGGATGCTGCCTGACCTGCTGCGCTTTTCCAGCAATACATTTTCAGCTCTGATCTCTAGCATCTGCAGTCCTCACTTTCTCATCGTAATCTGTATGGATTTCAGTAAGGCCTTTGGTAAGGTTCCACATGGTAGGCTGCTCTGGAAGATTAGATCGCATGGAATTTAAGGGGAGCTGGCAAATTTGATACTCAATTGTCTTGATTGTAGGAAGCATAGGGTAATAATGGAATGTTACTTGTTGGACTGGAGGCCTGTGACTCGTGAAGTGCCTCAGGGTTCGGTGCTGGGTCCATTGCTGTTTGTTATCAATATTAATGATTTGGATAAGAATATACAAGGCATGATTAGTAAGTTTACAGATAAATAGGAGGTACATGGACAGGGAGGAAGGTTATCAGAAATTGCAGCAGGACCTTGGTCAGCTGGGTAAATGGGTTGAGAAATGGCAAATGGAGTTTAATACGGAAAATCAAATAAGATAGGAGTTTCATGGTCAATGGTAGGGATTTCAGGAGTGCAGTGGAACAGAGGAACCTTGGAGTTCAGGTGCACGGTTCGCTGAAAGTGGAGTCACAAGTACACAAGTAGACAGGGCAGTGAAGAAGATCTTTGATACACTGGCCGTCATTGGTCAGGGCATTGAGTATAGAAGTTCCGAAGTTACATTGCAGTTGTACAGAATGTTTGTGAGACCGCACTTGGAGTATTGTGTTTTGTTCACCTTGCTATTGGAAGAATGTTATGAAACTGGAAAGAGTGCAGAAGAAATTTACAAGGATGTTGCCAGGACTCAAGGGTCTGAGCTGTCAGAAGAGGATGGAAAAGCTAGGACCTTTATCTTTAGAGCATAGGAGACTGAGGGGGGAATCTTATAGAATTGTACAAGATCATGAGAGGCATGCATAGGGTGAATGCACTCAGTCCTTTTCCTATGGTTGGGGAATCGAGGACTAGAGGGAAAGAATAAAAGGGAACCTGAGGGCAACCTTTTTACACATATGGAAATGAGCTGCCAGAAGTGGTTGAAGCTGATACATCGACAACATTTAAAAGACATTTGGACAAATACATGGATAGGAAAGGGTTGCAAGGATATGGGCCAAGTGCAGGGAAATGGGGTAAACGTGGATGAACCTTTTGATCGGCATGGACCAGTTTGGGCCAAAGGGCTTATCTCCATTTTGTGGGTCTCTATGATTCTGTGTATATGAGTGAGACATGTTAGAATTTTGTTTCATATTCACATGGCTCCTTTGGTCTGTCCATGGTGGATACTGAGTTAGTGGATATCGAAGTGGGGAAAGAGGGGTCATGGGAGTGGGTAAGGTGTAATAGTTGGCTTGGCCAGGCCATTGAAAATGATTGGCCAAAGTCATGGTATGATCAGTGAGGCTAGAGGGTCTAAACATTTCTAAAAATAGAATGAAGTTCTAGAAAACTGAAGTGGGCAGGGATGGGAAGGAGAGAACGTTGGATGGTCAGTAAGAAGCCCTTCAAAGCAGGTACATTGGCAGATACACTTCATAATGAAGTAGACAAGCAGGAGGCTGGAAGAACACAGCAAGCCAGGGAGCATCAGGAGGTGAAGTCGATGTTTCAGATATAACGCTTCTTCAGGACTAGGGGTGGGCAAGAGGGGAGCTACAGATAAAGGGGAATGAGTGAGGGTTTTACATGGAGAGAAGGGCAGTGAAATGAGGTAGCGATAAGTGAACACAGTTCGATGGGAGGAATTAATCCGGTTGGTGGCTGGAAGGAAGGGTCAGTCGTGAAATGAAAGGGAGGAGGAGGAGGGGCTGGATAGGGAGTCGAGGGTGATGGGACAGGAGGTTATTTGAAATCTGAGAACTCAATGTTGAGTCTTCTTAATGTAGGAAAATTGTTCCTAATAGCGATAGGTCAGTGGGGAGTGGAGCAGTTAGGTGGGAAGGAAGATGGACAGGTCACGATGGCAGTGCCAAGTTGGAGGGTTGGATCTGCGATGAGGTTGGTGGGGGAGATTTGGAAACTCGTGAAGTTAATGTTAATGCCGTGTAATTGAAGAGTTTCCAGGCAGAAGATGAGGCGTTCTTCCTCCATTTGTCTGATGGCTTTGATTTGGCAGTGGAAGAGGCCCAGGACTTGCATGTCCTTGGGGGAGTGGGACAGGGAGTTGATATGGTCGGCCACAGGGCAGTAGCATTGTTTGGTGCATATGTCCCAGAGATGTTCTGGCGTCCTGTCTGCCAGATGGAGAGGAGGCCACATCGAAAGCAATGGACACAGTAGATCAGATGGGTGGATGTGCAGAAAAATCTCTGCCGGGGCCTTGGATGGAGGTGAGGGTGGAGATGTAGGAGCAAGTTAATTTAGATAAATGCAAGGTGCTGCATTTTGGGAAAGCAAATCTTAGCAGGACTTGTACACTTAATGGTAAGGTCCTCAGAGTGTTGCTGAACAAAGACATCTTGGAGTGCAGGTTAATAGAATCACAGGTAGATAGGATAGCGAAGAAGGCGTTTATTATGCTTTCCTTTATTGGTCAGAGTATTGAGTACGGGAGTTCGGAGGTCATGTTGCGACTGTACAGAACATTGGTTAGGCCACTTTTGGAATATTGCAAGCAGTTCTCGTCTCAATCCTATCAGTAGGATGTTGTGAAACTTGAAATGGTTCAGAAAAGATTTACAAGGATATTGCCAGGGTTGAAGAATTTGAGCGAAAAGGAGAGGTTGAATAGGCTGGGGCTGTTTTCCCAGGAGTGTTGGAGGCTAAGGGGTGATCTTATCGAGGTTTATAAAATCATGAGGGGCATGGATAGGACAAATAGACAAAGTATTTTTCCTGGGGTCGGGGAGTCAAGAACTAGAGGACATAGGTTTAGGGTGAGAGGTAAAAGATATAAAAGAGACCTAAGGGGCAATTTTTTCACGCAGAGGGTGGTGTGTGTATGTAATGAGCTGCCAGAGGAAATGGTGGAGGCTGGTACAATTGCAATATTTAAAAGGCATCTGGATGGATAAATGAATAGAAGGGTTTGGAGGGATATGGGGCAGGTGGGACTAGATTGCATTGGGATATCTGGTCGGCATGGATGAGGGGTACCAAAGGGTCTGTTTCCTTGCTGTACATGTCTATGACTCTGACTCTTATCCCTCCTGCAGTGGCACTAGAAGGTGCCAGGTGTGTAGGATGGGTTGGTTGAGGGCATGGACCTAACAATGGAGTCACGGAGGGAATGGTCTGTGCGGAATACAAATAGGGGTGGGAGGGGAAATATATCTTTGGTTGATGGAGACTGATTGCAGGCAGCAGAAAAAACGGAGGATAATGCACCGTATCCGGAGATTAGTGGGGTGGAAGGTGAGGACCAGTGGGATTCTATCCTTGTTGCAGTTGGAGGGATGGGGCTCAAGGGCGAAAGTACAGGAAGTGAAGGAGATACGCTGCAGGGCATTGTTGATCATGTAGGAAGGAAAATTGTGGTCCTTGAACTAGGAGGCCACCTGGGATGTCCGGGAGTGGAATTGCTCCTGCTGAGAGCAGATACGGTGGAGGCAGAGGAATTGAGAGTAAGGGATTGTGCTTTTACAGGAGGGATAAGTGGGAGGAGGTGTAGTCAAGGGAGCTTTGGGAGTTGGTGGGTTTGAAATGATGTCTGTATTGAGTTGGTCGCTGGAGATGGAGACAGAGAGGTCCAGGAAAGGGAGGGAGGTGTCAGAGATGGTTAGGGTGGAAGGTATTGGTGAAGTTAATTAACTGTTCACCCTCCTCTTGGGAGCACAAGGTGGCGCCAGTACAGTCGTCATGCAGCGGAGGAAAAGGTGGGAGAATGGTGCCCACATAATTGCGGAAGATGGATTGGTCCACTCACAGCTCCTTCCCACACCTCTTGCCAGGAGGCCAACTTATTTAACTGGCCATGTTTTAGCTGCTATGTGGGGTTTTGTTTGCCAGCTACAAGATTCCAGATAGCACAGAAATTGGGCTTAATAGATACCTTAATCATCTCAGTTAATCGTCCTGCGTCCCTAACTAGGTCTTCCTGAAAATGACCCTGGAATAGAATGGTGTCAACAAGCTTCACAGAATGTTGTGTTTATTTTCCTCAGTTCCTATCCCATTGGCCTCTGAAAATAACCTTAGTTGCTATTCTGGCCAGTACTGTGACTTGGACTTTGAAATGCCAAGTTTCTTTAGACTGCGTAGTGCAACGTGGTGACATAACATGGCAACTGAAGGTTTATTTAAAAGTAGATATGTATTGTAATCAAGATTCTCTATTAGTATATATCTTATAGTACATGTGTCCTGCTACAATTTCATCAACAGTTTTATCAGTTATATAAATTGCAGTTGTTATTTCAGAATTAGCATACTTTTAAATCTGACAGCAGATGGCAGCATTTGAGGTAGTTATCCTGTTCCGGTGTTTGTCGAGAACATGTTTGAACATGTTTTCAAAGTTTTTGGCACCAGACAAGGAAACAAGTTGGATAATCTGCAATGATGTTCCCTTGACCAATTTGCGTAGTATGCCATGTAAATAAATTGATTTAATTAGGTGATAAAGAAGATTAAATTTCTGGCTTATTTGTTTTGTTAAAATAAGATAATCCTTCCATTTTATTCATTCTCACGTTCTGAATTTTGCCCACTTTACCAACAGGGGCTTAGTGATGCGGTAAACAGTGAGAAAGTCATTAGATGAGTCATCCTAGGCATGTTACATTTTTGCCCCTCCACTTGCATAACCCAGGAAAACAGGCACCACTGAAATGAATGATCTTATTCACACAAATTAAAGGTTAAGAGATGTTTGCCTTATTTATACGTTTCTGAAAACAGACTTTGAACCTCAGAGACTAATCTGTCTCTGCTATATTGTTGATAATTGGAAAATACTGTGGACAGTGTATTGAATCCGATATTTATCCGATGAAAAGAGTGAGTGAAGTAATGTGTGAATGCCAAAGTCACAAGTTTGCTCCAAGAGTCCTATTTGTTAGGGAAATTTTGTGTCATCATTGGCTTTCCCAATATGATAATGGCCATGAGGAAAAGAGGCTTCCTTGTATTGGTGGGTTCTGTCCCTACCTCTGAATCAGAAACCCAGATTTTGAGTTCCACTCCACAACTTGATGGTTATGAAGTTTACATGCATAACATGGTAAAACAGGTGACAATCAACCCGCAAATCCTTCTACTTAACCTCGGGCAGATGCTAAGAGCAGAAGAGACTTCTGATCAGCTATATTTGATGCAGAGTGGCAACCCTCTAGCTATGGCGACTGGTTAACAATCTGTTCTGGTGAAACAAGCTATGGAAAACAGCCAGTTTTCTGGGCCTAGTGATATCGTTTTAACTACGGATGTGCAATATTTCTATTTATCATCCTCCATCAGGATGGTCTGAAAGCTCTCTGCTTCTTCCTTGAAAAAAGGCTACCATAGTCTGTGCACCACCATACCCCTTCCCTTGGCTTGTTCTCACTTTGAACAACTCCACCTTTAACTCATTTCTTTTCTCTAAGTCACAAGTACCACGGATCCCAGTTATGCAATGTTCTTTGCAGGGTATGTAGGACATTCCTTGCTTTAGTTGTGCACGGGTCCCCATCCACAAGTCTTTCCCTGATACACAATGTCCTCAGTGTTGCTTCTTATGCTCATCCGGAATTGGAAAAATGAATCAGTTTTGTTTCCGATTTCCATCCTTCTCTCACCTTCAATTCATCCATCCCTGACTCTTTCCTTCTGTGTCTTGACTTCACTGTTTCCATTTCTGAGGCTACACTGTCAACCAATATTCATTCCAAGCCCATCAACCCCCATGGTCACCTTGACTGCACCTCTCCTTAATCTGTGTCCTGATTTGATTCCATTCTCCCTGTTTCTCAGTCTCCATAATATCTGTTCAGATAATATTACCTTCCACCAGCCCGTCTCCGAATGATTGCCTGTTTTCTCAATTGAGGATTCCACCACCCCTGTATTTGTTGACAAAGCCTTCATGTTTGATCAATCTCTTATAATTCTACCTTCGTTCCTTCCCCTCCTTCTCAGAACAGTAGAATTCCACTAATCCTTAGTTTCCACCTCACTAGTCTTCACACTCATAGGATCATGCTTCACATTTCCACCACCTTCAGCAGAGTGCCACCACTAAGCACATGTTCCCTTCCCTTCCACTGTCAGTATTCAGCAGGGACCGTCCTTTCCATAACACCCTAGTCCAATCCTGCATCACTCCAAACACTTGCCCGCTCCCCCATGGCATCTTCCCATGTCATCGCAGGTGTAACACTTGCCTATTCACCTCCTTTCTTTTATGTCCAAGATCCCAAACACACCTTGCAGGTGGAGCAGCATTTCAGTTATACTTCTTCAAACCTATTGCATTTGCTACTTGAATTGCTGTAACTTCTGCATTGGTGTGACCAAATGCAGACTGAGTGACCATTTTGTGATACACCTCCATTCTATCCATAGAAATGACCCTGACCTACCAGTTGCTTGTCATTTCAATAAACCACCTTGCTGTCATGCAAACATTTCTTTTTTGGGCCTGCTGCAAGTTTCCAGTGAAGCACAGTGCACATTTGAGGAACAGCACCACATTTTCCACTTAGGCATTGTACATCATCAAGGTATCAACATTGAATTCAATAGCTTCAGTAACTCAGAAATTTATGCCTGCCTTCCACTTCTCCAACAAGTGATATGTTTGTATTTTGTTTACTTTGCACTTTATAGCAAGGACAAATTCTCTCCCTTTTATATCTTAATTTACACTCTTTTTAACCTGATTTTTCTTTCTCAATATTAAGTCTCTTTCTTTTTTGTCTTGGGTCTATAAATCATCTGCCATCTTGCTTTTCCTCTGCCTGTCAAAAGCATAAAACAAACCTATTTTCACTGAAAGAAGTGTGTTTGTTAAGATATAGCAAGAAACTCTGCTAGGGCTCATGGTGAAAATCCCTTCAAAGAGCTTGATCACAGCAAGTTCTGAAGAAGAGTAATACCAGACCCGAAATGTTAACTTTGTTCCTTTGTTCACAGATGCTGTTAGAATGCTGAGTTTCTCCAGCATTTTCTGTATTTGTTACAGAAAATAAACATAAATGTGTGCTTTATCTGCCTCACATATCTCTAGAAGCGACAAGTCTTTTAAGTCTATGGGGAAGAAATTCTATAGCATTACTTTGGGAGAAGATTAGCACAAAGCAGATTTATCAAAGAATCTCCTGCAGAAATTCTAGGTGCACCACTCCAGGGATCCATTTGATTAAGTTATACTTATTCAGTGATGACAATATGGCTATTAGAAAAATATTGCTTTAAGCCAGATTTTGTGTATTATTTCAGTGAAAGAAAGCAGCTGTTACAGTTTACACACTCACACATTCCACTGTGTTCATCTGTAAATTGAAATGTCATGAAAATTATATTTCATGGACTTCACAATGAATCACTATTTTTTTAACCAAATTGCTTTTCCATTACATCTAAAATGGGACTAATTAATCTTTCTTATGGTGTTATGAGTACACCTTTTTTCAACTGATGATATCTTATCTATTTTTCTAAGTTTTTTGTTTGCTCGACATGGACATTTCCACACTAATTGATGTCTATTTGGAACTTTCTACAGAAGATATCCTTTCCCAAGTGGATAGGGCAGTGACGTATGATCACCACATTAAAACTAATTAATGTTTTAATATGAAACCACTTACTAAAATTTGCCTCAAATTTTCTTTTTATTAGACGCTAATATTTCAACATTTTTACAATTACCTTACTCAAACAAACCATTCAATGTGTTGAGTCTGTACTAATCACATGCCAGCTTGTCTAACGCCATTTTGCCCACCCACTAGTGCCGATGTAACAGAAATATCAGATTAACTCAATAAAATCTTAATTTTTCTCTATCTTTTCAGTACCGATCAATTTGCTGTGTTTTCCCACAATCAGTTTGATTCATGACTCACAGCATTGTGGGGTTGGATCTTACATTATTTTTGCTGTGATCAAGCTCTTTGAAGAGATTTTCACCATGAGCCCTAGCAGAGTTTCTTACTATATCTTAACAAACACACTTCTTTCAGTGAAAAGTGCAAGCGAGCATGCCAGGAGCAGCAGTAGTGCCAGGTATACTTGAAAACAAGTCAATCTGTTCAAGCTTCAACATTGAACTTTTGCATGCCAAACAGCATAAGCAGACAGTGGTGGAGATAAGCAATTCCATAGCCGACAGATCAGACCTAACCTCTGTAGTTCTGCCACATCCAGATGTGAATGGTGATGGGCCATTAATCTTAATCACAGGAGTAAGTGTTGGTCCCTCAATGTTTTACAATGTATATAAATAAATTGGATTAAGGAACTGAAGGTATGGTTGCAAATGACACAAAGATAGGAAAGAAATTTGTGAAGAGGACATAATGAGACTATAAAGGGATATAAATAAGTTAAGTGAGCAGTCATAGATTTGGCAAATGGAGCATAATGTGGGAAAATGTGAGTCTCCATTTCAGTAGGAAGAATAAAAATGGAGCATGTTATCAAAATAGTGAGAGATTGCAGAACTATCTCAGGGATTTCAGTGCACATGAATGTTAGTAAGCAGGTACAGCAAGTATTTAGAGAAACTCACAAACTGTTTATTGCAAGGTAAATTGAATATGGAGATGATGCTTCAGTTACACAGAGCATTAGTGAGACCACATGCAGAGTACTGTATACAGAATTGTATTTGATTTGATTTCATTTGATTTACTATTGTCATTTATACCGAGATACAGTGAACAATATTGTTTTGCGTGTTATCCAGGCAAATCACATCTTGCATAAGTACATCAGGGTAATAGAACAGAATTGTACTGTACTGTATGCGAGAATCTAGAGAGGGATATAGACAGTTTGAGTGAATGGGTGAAAACTTAGTAGATGGAATATAATTTGGAAACTGAGAGGTAATTAATTTTGACGGGAAGAATAGAAGTACTGAATATTACTTAAATGGAGAAAGACTACAGAAAACTACAACACAGAGGGATTTGGGTGTCCTCATACTTGAATCATGAAAAGCTAGCATCCAAATTTAACAGGCAATAGAGAAAGCAAAATGGCTTTTTTTTTAACTTCAAAGATAAAGGAGGATAAAAATAGGGAGGATTTGTTGAAAACTATAGAAGAAAATAGGCCACAGCTGGAATATAACGAACAGTTTTGGTCCTCATAACTAAGAAAAGATATACTGGCATTGGAGGAAGTGTAGAAAACGTTCCCTGAGTTGATTCCAGGTATATATGCATTTTCTTAGAGAGGAGAGATTGAGTAGGATGGACTTGTGGTCACTTGAGTTCAGAAGAATGGGATGATATCTTATCAAAACGTACAAGATTCTTGGGGAGCTTGATAGGGTAGATGCAGTTAGGGAGAGTGTGACCAGACAGCAGAATCCCAGTGTTAGAGGTTACCTATTTAAGACAGATGACCAGAAATTATTTTCTCAAAATCTGTGGAATTCTTTACGACAGAGGGCTGTCAAAGCTGGGTGTTTATTTTCCAATCAATAAGGGGATCAAGGATTATGAGGTTAAAGCAAGAAATTGCAGTTGAGGAATACCAGATTAATCATGATCATGTTGAATGGCAAAGCAGACCCACTGAGCTGAAGGTCCTACTTCTGCTCCTATACCTTTTTGTCTCCTTATTTAAGGCAGAATGTGACTGCATTGGAAGCAGTTCAGAGAAGGTTTACTGGACAAGTACTTGGGATGACTGGGGTGCCTTTTGAGAAAATGAAGATGGTAGGCTTGTATGTGCTAGAGTTTAGAAGAGTAAGGGGTGACTTGATTGAAGTATATAAAAACATGAGGAATCATGACAGTCAATGTGGAAAGGGTGTTCCTCTTGTGGATAAAATCTAGAACCAAGAATTACTGTTCAAAAGTAAGTGGTCATCTGTTTAAGACAATGAGGAGAATTATTTTTCTCTCAGTAAAAACAGTAGATGCAACAACTTGAATATTTTTAAGGCGGAGGTAGGTAGATGCTTGATAAGCAATGGGATGAAAGTTGTTTGTTGTAAGCGGGAATGTGGAATAATCAGCTCAGCTACGAATAATGAAGCAGGCTAATAGTTTTGGAGTAGGAGAAATACCTATGTTCTATTAAGTCTCCTTAACAGAAATGCAGTGCTGAATTTTACTGGAATTCAGCTAAACGTCAATTTTGTTGAATTTCAAAGATGGTCTCTCTGAGTGAAGTTTAGCAAGATTTCTCATGATACCTTCTCAAACTTGCCTCATTACTAATGCACCATGCCCCTCTGATTTCCTGCACATTGTATCCTCCCATTTACCATAGGCACACTCACACTATCTCTTCTGCTACTCACACTAAGGCTCCATGTCTACCACTCTCACTATCACATTGTAACATCTTCCCTCACTCATTCTCACCCACTCAATCCCTACACCACTAATCCTGACCTCTGTTTTCTAGGTAAAAACAAGGACTGCAGATGCTGGAAACTAGATTCTAGATTAGAGTGGTGCTGGAAAAGCACAGCATGTCAGGCAACATCCGAGGAGCAGGAAAATCGAGGTTTCGGGCAAAAGTCCTTTATCAGGAATAGAGGCAGGGTGCCTGCAGATTGGAGAGATAAATGAGAGGCGGGTGGGGGTGGGGAGAAAGTAGCATAGAGTACAGTAGGTGAGTGGGGGTGGGGATGGAGGTGATAGGTCAGAGAGGAGGGTAGAGTGGATAGGTGGAAAGGAAGGTAGGCAGGTAGGACAGGTCATGGGGACGGTGCTGTGCTGGAAGGCTGGAGCTGGGGTGAGGTGGGGGAAGGGGAAATGAGGAAATCCACATTGATGCCATAGGGTTGAAGTATTCCAAGGCGGAAGATGAGGTGTTCTTCCTCCAGGTGTCGGGTGGTGAGGGAGGAGACCCAGGGCCTGCATGTCCTTGGCAGAGTGGGAGGAGGAGTTGAAATGTTGGGCCATAGGGTGGTGGGGTTGATTGGTGCGGGTGTCCTGGAGATGTTCCCTAAAGTGCTCTGCTAGGAGGGGTCCAGTCTCCCCACTGTAGAGGAGACCGCATCGGGAGCAACGGATACAATAAATGATATTGGTGGATGTGCAGGTAAAATTTTGGATGTGGAAGGCTCCTTTGGGGCCTTGGATAGAGGTGAGGGAGGAGGTGTGGGCACAGGTTTTGCAATTCCTGCAGTGGCAGGAGGATGTCGGGAAGGAAGGATGGGTTGTTGGGGGGCGTGGACCTGACCATGTAGTCATGGAGAGAACGGTCTTTGCGGAAAGTGGAAATGAGTGGGGAGGGAAATATATCCCTGGTGGTGGGGTCCGTTTGGAGGTGGCGGAAATGTCGTCCAGTGATGTGGTTTGTGCGAAGATTGGTAGGATGGAAGGTGAACACCAAGGGGTTCTGTTCTTGTTGCGGTTGGAGGGGTAGGGTTTGAGAATGGAGGGGCGGGATGTGGACGAGATGCGTTGGAGGGCATCTTTAACCACATGGGAAGGGAAATTGCGGTCTCTAAAGAAGGAGGCCATCTGGTATGTTCTACTCACTCAGGACACCTCACTACCCGTCTTTCATCAGATTAGCCATTGGGCTAGCCACATTCATCTCACTCAATTCCATTCTTTGTTTCTTTCTGAAGGAAAAGACTCATTATTGAGCAAAAAGAGCCAACGAGGGAGGTGAGGTATTTGATATTCAGCTCTTTGCCATCGACAAAAAGAGGATCCTGACATTGACCACTGTAAGTGGCAGACATCTGTGCCCAGATGCCTGGACTGATATTGTTGGCTGCCCTTGACTTGCCCCTCAGTCAGGAAGACTTGGTTCTGTGTTTCCTTTGATTTGATTTAGGACTACTCCCCTTAGACTTTGAGAAGTGGACATTTGATTGATGCATATGCAGTCTATTTGCTGCATAAACTGGTAACACAAGGTGCAGATAGAGTCTTAGAGTTGTACAGCATGGAAACAGATTCTTTGATCCAATTCGTCCATGCTGGCCAGGTATCTAAAATTAATCTAGTCCGATTTGCCAGTATTTGTCCCATATCCCTCTAAACCCTTCTTATTCATGTACCCATCCAGATACCTCTTAAATGTTGTAATTGTACCACTTCCTTTGGCAGCTCATTCCAAACGTACACCGTGCTGTGTGTGAAACAGTTGCCCTTTAAGTCTCTCTTAAATTTTCCCCTCTCATCTTAAAGCTATGCTCTCAAATGTTGGACTTGCCTATCCTGGGAAAAAGACCTTAGCTATTCACTCTATCCATGCCCTTCATGATTTTATAAACTTCTGTAAGGTCACCCATCAACCTCTGACAATCTAAGGAAAATAGTCTCAGCTATTGCTATAATACAAACCTCCAATCCTGGCAACATTCTTGTAAATCTTTTCTGCACCCTTTCAAATTTAATAATATTTTTCCTATAACAAGAAGACCAGCGTTGAACAAAATATTCCAAAAGTGGCCTAACTAATGTCCTGTACAGCCGCAACATGACCTCCCAACTTCTATACTCAATGCACCGGCTGATAAAGGCAAGTGTGCTAAATGCCTTCTTCACCATCTTGTTTACCTATGAATCCATGTTCAAGGAACTGTGCACCTGCAGGTGTCTTTGTTTGACAACATGCCCCAGGACTCTACCATTAAGTGTATAATCCTGTCCTGACTTACCTTCCAGAATACAACACCTCACATTTATCTAAATTAAACTCCATCTGCCACTCTTTGGCCCATCTGATCAAGGTCCCATTGTACTCTGAGGTAACCTTCTTCACTGTCCACGCCGCCGCCAATTTTGGTATCATCAGCAAACTTATTAACCATTCCTCCTATATTCACATCCAAATCATTTATGTAAATGACAAAAACAGTTGACCCAGATCCTTGTAGCACATCACTGGTCACAGACCTTCAGTCTAAAAAACAACCCTCCACCACGCCCTTCTGTCTCCTACCTTCAAGCCAGTTTTGTATCCAAATGGCTAACTCTCCCTGGATTCCTTGCTAACCAGTTTACCAAGTGAAACCATGTTCCACGCCTTGGTGAAGTCCATATTGACAACGTCCACCCACTCTACCTCATCAATTTTCTTTTTCACTTCTTTAAAATCCTCAATCAAGTTAGTGAGATATGATTTCCCACACAGAAAGCTATGTTGACTATCTCTAACCAGTCCTTGCCTTTCCAAATCCTGTAAATCCTGTCCCTCAGAATCCCCTTGAACAACTTAACCACCACTAACATCAGACTCACCAGTCTATAGTTCCCTGGCTTTTCCTTACCACGTTAGGATACAGATATCTCAGATAGGGGCCCAGCAATCACTTTCATCTTCCCACAAAGTTCTAGGATATACCTAATCATGTTCTGGATTAGTGGTGCTGGAAGAGCACAGCAGTTCAGGCAGCATCTGAGGAGCAGTAAAATCGACGTTTCGGGCAAAAGCCCTTCATCAGGAAACGTCGATTTTACTGCTCCTCGGATGCTGCCTGAACTGCTGTGCTCTTCCAGCACCACTAATCCAGAATCTGGTTTCCAGCATCTGCAGTCATTGTTTTTACCTACACCTAATCATGTCCAGGGGATTTATCCACCTTTATGCAATTTAAAATGTTAAGCACCGCCTCCTCTGTAATAAAGAACAGAGAAAATTTACAGCCCAGGAACAGGCCCTTTGGCCCTCCAAGCCTGAGCCGATCCAAATCCACTGTCAAAACCTATCACCCAATTCCGAAGCATCTCTATCCCTCTGCTCCCCTTCTCCTCATCTATTTGTCCAGACATACCTTAAATGAATCTACCGTGCCTGCCTCTATTACCTCTGCTGGCAACGCGTTCCAGGGGCACCTACCACCTTTTGTGTAAAGTACATGCCGCGTATATCCCCCTTAAACCTTTCACCTCTCACCTTGAACACATGACTTTTTGTTATTGCATTCCTCACCCTGGGAAAAAGCTTATCTTTACCCTGTCTAAACCCTCATGATGTTGTAGACCTCAATTAGGTCCCCCGTCAATCTTTTTTCTAATGAAAATCCTAACCTACTCAACCTCTCTTCATAGCTAGCACCTTCCATACCAGGCAACATCCTTGTAAACCTTCTCTACACTCTCTCCAAAGTGTCCACATTTTGGTAATGTGGTGACCAGAACTGTACACAGTATTCCAAATGCGGCCGAACCAAAGTCTTGTACAATTTTAACATGACCTGCCAGCTCTTGTACTCAATACTCCATCCAATGAAGGCAAGCGCACCATATGCCTTCTTGACCACACTATCCACCTGTGCAGCCACCTTCAGGGTACAATGGACCTGAACTCCCAGATCTCTCTGCTCAACAACTTTTCCCAAGGCTCTTCCGTTTACTGCATAATTCGCTCTAGAATTAGAGTTCCCAAAGTGCATCACCTCACATTTGCCTGGATTGAACTCCATCTGCCTCTTCTCTGCCCATCTCTCACACCTAATCTATATTTTCCTGTATTCTTTGACAGTCCCCTATGCTTTCTGCTACTCCACCAATCTTTGTGTCATCTGCAAACTTGCTGATCAGACCAACAATGCCCACAGTGGCCCTAGCACTGATCCCTGTCGAACACCACTGGTCACCTTTCTCCATTTCGAGAAACTCCCTTCAACTACTACTCTCTGTCTCCTGTTGCTCAACCAGTTCTTTTTCCACCTAGCTAGAACACCCTGCACACCATGTGACTGCATTTTCTCCATTAGTTTACAATGAGGAACCTTATCAAACACCTTACTAAGGTCCATGTATATGACATCTGCAGTCCTTCCTTCATCTATCAACTTGGTCACTTCCTCAAAGAACTCTAATAAGTTGGTAAGGCATGATCTACCCCGTACAAAACCATGTTAATATGGACACCTTTTCAAGCTAGCACTCTTGAAGTTACTCCACGATGCCCAGTATCCCATCACCAAGTCGCTCTTTATTTACAGATGCATAATACATGACACTGATCCATCTAGCATAGAGCCAGCTCTTAGAGTAAGCAGTAGCCCTGACACTCCTATTTATTTTTTTTATTTTTTTTTATTTTTATTGAGGAGATTCTAACTCCTGTTTATATTTTTTTTTATTCAGTGAAGGGGAGGGATCTCCTGTGTTTTTTTTTTAAATTTAACCCCCACACTACCACCTAACTGTGGTAGTGCTTATATTTTTCCCAGCACCCATGGTGTGTGTGTGTACAGGTGTGAGACACAGTGAGAAACACAAGGTGCACGAATCTTTATTCAATTTCCACCACCAGGAAGACAGGAAAACACCCAAGTGGCCAGTGACAAGCACTGCCCTTCTCATCAAAGGGCAATGCTGTGTGATCAAAACAGTGAAGGGGAGGGCAGGACTAAATCAAAATAGAGTTGGAGGGGGAAATAATGCACTCCACTCCCTACGGCGCCCACCTCTCCCTGAACAACTCCAGGGTGTTGGTGGACACTGCGTGCTCCTTCTCCAAGGACACCTGGGCTCTAACGTAACCGCGGAAGAGGGGCAGGCAGTCGGCCCTAATGACCCCCTCCACGGCCCGCTGCCTGGACCTGTTGATGGCCAGTTTGGCCAGGCCTAGGAGCAGACCCACGAGGGGGTCTTCGGACCTGCCCTCCCTCCTCCGACACTCCTGTTTATATCTGTAAGCCAGGGCTCCCTGATTAGACGAGGTTAACAGCTGCAATCAGGAAACTCATATTCTATGAGATCCACCTGGCTGACATTGTGCCAATCACTACAGCTTATTTCTCCAAGTTCTCTAACTTCCATGCCCTTCTCCACTGTAAATACTGATGCAAGACATTTGTTTCGTGTCTCACCAATCTCCTGTGGTTATACATATAGATAGCCTTGTTGATCTTTAAGGGGCCCTTTTCTCTCCCTAGCTACTTTTTGCCCTTAATGTATTGTAGAATCTCTTTAGATTCTCCTTAACCCGATTTGCCAAAGCTATCTTGTCCCCTTTTTGCCCTCCTGATTTCCCTCTTGAGTACTCTCCAACTGCCCTTATGCTCCTTAAGGGATTCACTTCATCTCAACTGTCTACATCTGCCATATGCCTCCTTTTTTTTTCTCTCTAGTCATCCAACATTCCCTACACCTACCAGCCTTGTCCATCACAGTAATAGAAACTTACTGCCTCTGGGCTCTCATTATCTCACTTTTGAAGCCTCCCATTTTCCAGCTGTCCTTTTACCTGCGATTAATTTCTCCCGATCAACTTTTGAAAGTTCTTACCTAGTACCATCAAAATTTGCCTTACTCCAATTTTGATCTTTAACCTTTAGATTAGGTCTACCCTTTCCCATAACTATTTAAAACTAATAGAATTATGATCACTAGCCCCAGAGTGCTCCCTCACAGATATCTCAGTCACTTGCCCTGCCTTATTTCCCAAGAGAAGGTCACGTTTTTCTCCTTCTCTAGTAGATACATCCACATACTGAGAAAAAAAAATTTCTTGTGCACCCTTAACAAATTACTCACCATCCAGTCCCTTAATATTATGACAGTCCCAATCTATGCTTGGTATATTAAAATGCCTTATTGTTACAACCCTATCATTCTTAAAGATATCTGAGACCTCCTTACAAATTTGCTTCTCAATTTCCCACAGTTGGTGGGCCAAAATGAAAGCTGTGGCAGCCAGAAAAATGTCTTCACTGACTGTCCACAAGCTCCTTTTCCTCTGCAGCTTATGCAGTTGTTGTTCCCACACTTATCGGATAACATTAGCATAACCAATCATGCTGGCTAGTTTCTAAACTATACATCGTCTGCCACGCTAGTTCCCTCCATTACACTTAACCTATCACATTACAATACCATCGTCTTCAGTATTAGCTTGTCTATCAGTGATTTAACTAGCCTATCACAGTGAAGTGCACTACCATTATCTGTTACTGGAGCTCTGTAATATGATTCTGGGCATGCATATCAACACTAAGTTAACTACATAACTGCCAGAGTAACTTCCATAGCAGTAACATTTCAATGATAGGTGCCGGTGTGATCCAAAATGTAGCAGAACTCTATTGAAGTTCAGAAGCATATTTGAATTCAAGCCGGACCCTTAAAGTGTGATGAAGCTGGTAAAATGTCTAACGTAAACATCTATGGGTAGGGTTGTGCGGTCACTGCCAATGAATATGTCCTGAGATGGGATATTGGTGACTGTTGTTAATGATGGAGAACGCATTTGAGATTTGGTAGGGGTGTGAGAAGGCATAGCATTGTCATTGAGAGGAAATTGATTAGTATTAGAATTGACATCCATTTAAAACAATGTAAGTGAAGAAATTGAAGGCTGCCTTAAGGGTGTGAATCTTCAGTTCTTGATGAGAAAGAGGCTAGAAATATGCTTGATTCTTTGTGTTCATCTCTGCAACCCTGCTGGAGTGGCATTGGAAAGTGCAAAAGTTCTAGTGTAAATGGTAAGTTTGCAATTTAAGGCATAGTCACCATCAAGCTTACCTACTTTGTGCTAGCTGAAAGCCTCGATTCATGGTGTTTGAAAAGGAGAAATTAGAAACAACTGTTAATATTTTAAATTTAGACAAAGGCTGTGATGAGACTCTAGACTAGCCACAATCAACTGAGCAAGTCTGTTAATAAATGAAACAAGATCCTGTGCAGGGTGTCTATGAATAATTTAATATAAATAAAGCTTATATTCACAAGGGACAAGAATTCTACTTTCCAAAAAATAACAGCCACAACACCATGAAACTCAAAGGAAAAGCATATAGTAATGCAAAAAATAGCACAGCTTCTATCCAATGGGAGAAATGCAAAGAACAGGAGAGGATGAAAAGAATTACCAGGAGGTATAAAAAGAAAATATGAAAAAAAACTTGAAAGGCATATCAAAATCAACACAAATATTTTAAATGATGGTCAGAAGTAACATGGGCTTCTTTCCAATGTTGCCAATGAAAATAAGGAAATGTCAGAAATATTGAATTACTTTGCATTCCTATTTACAGTAAAGGAAGATGTCTGCATGCAAGGTATCCCATGGAAAATAATAATGAATCTAGCTTAGGGACCTAACAAAAAGTTCTTTATGAAAAATCTAAGAAAATAATTACATTGAAGAGTGAAATTAATCTGATCCTGGGAATTTATCATAGTTTTTATAGGAAGTAGGTGGGAAGTTTGCAGATATCCAAACTATAATCTTGCCATGTTATCTTGATTTGGGAACTGTTCCTTAAGATTGGAAAATTGGATATATCAATTTAAGAAAGGTGAAAAAGGAAACCAGGGAACTATAAGCTAGAGAGCCTTACATGTGTTACCAGGAAATTACAAGTCTGTGTGTAGTTAAAGATAAAGTGACTGAATACCTTGAAACCTTTCAGCTGACCAGAGGCTCTCGAAGGGGAGTTCAAGTCTCACCAACCTTATTTAATTTTTTCAGGAGATTGCAGGGGAATAGCAATTTATGTGAACCACTAGAAGACATTTGATAAGAGACTCTTAGCAAAGTTGAAACCCATGAAACTGAAGGCAGATTATGATCTGGTGGTGAAATACTTCCTAAAAGAATAACAATAATAATGCTACTATTGGCATCTTTCAAGGATCAATTTGGAACCTCAACTATTTAGAATGATACAAAGTCAAAGGTGGTGTAGATTGAAACACATAATTACAAAGATACTGGTATAGTAAGTGAATGAGCAGAATCGTGGTAGTTGGTTTCAGTGTAGGAAAATGTGAAGTTATTGAAATTGGAATAGGTAGGATAGAACAAAATAAATTCTAAATGGTGAAAATTTAAACATAGACTTGGAGTTTAAATTTACACGGGGGTGTATGGTAAAGGTTAAAGTGAGCCCACCTACATTTGACCAGCTCACTCAGCAGCCATTTAACATCCTTTGGAACATAATTGGCTTGAAATGGGGTTTCTGCTTCCTATCGGAAGGACATATTGTCCCAATAGTGCCACCAGGATTGGTATCCAATACTGGAACCACAAGGAAAGTGAACTGTGGTGGCACCCATTCTGTGAAATTTAGAAGGTAAGCAGATGGTTTTACCAAGAGGAGCAGATAGAATAGACGGAGAAGCCAGTTGCTTGCTCCTAAAAAAAAATGTTTCCTCGTGATACGTTTCTCTGCTAGTGATCAGGACTTGCTACGTATTAAAACCATAGTTGTTAGTTTTATGTTATATGGTTACATAGTATAGCATGTTAATACACTGAAGTTGACCTCTTAGATTCATCATCCCTTGTAAACGTCACCTGTTGAAAGCCATTGTGTGAATCTGCTTTGTGCTTTTGGAATTGACTAACAGCCATACTCAGGTTTGAGTACAGGTCTTAATTCTGCATCTCACATCCAATTTGTAAGATTATTATTCTATCTTGTGTAAATCTGCCTTTGAGGCAAGTTGACCTGTGAATTCTGTTCAATTGAAATTTAAAGCCTGCACCATGCTATTCCAAATCACTTTGTTAACTGATCAAATAATAATTTCTTTGATATTGCTTACTAAAAACATGTACCATTTATAGCCCAATAAACTAAATAGAAGCATTTGAAACTATTTCAAAACGTATCTTGAAGACCACGCCCTCCTCCCTGCATGTGTTTACAGTAAGTATACAGTTTAAACTGACTTCAGCTGAACTTTCACTGTATCACATCTGTTTCCAGCACGAAGACCAATTACATGTTTCTCTTCAGCACAAAACCTATTTATTCAGAGGGAGGAATAGGAAAATATAATGCAAAACAGAAATTCATTCAAGATAGAAGAATAAAAAGAAATGTAATAAAAAATGTTACAATTAAACTTTAAAAACCTTAAGAGTCACACTGAGGAACTCACTGACTTAAGCGAAAATAAAATAATCAGCTTTATATTAGGCAAATAAAAAATATTTAAGCTACAACAATTATCAATCCTTTGGCCCGACATACGTCACCGAGGTATGATCTAAAAACACCAAGGTAGAGAAAGAACTGTTAGAAGAATTAAAAAAATAAGTTTTAAAGAATGTGAGGGAGTTGGAAAGATAGCACCGTTGGAGAGAGAGAGAATTCCAAAGCATGAGATTAGGTGACTAAAAGCCAAATCGCCAATCGTGTGTCAAAATGGATGGGCCCAAAGTCAGAAAAAGAAAGAATTTGATGGAGGAGGTGAATAGACAAGAGTTAATTGTAAGGTTGGATGAGATTACAAAAAGGAGGAATGGGATCATTAAAAGATTTATTAAATTAATGTATTAAGACATGGTGTAGGTCAGCAAAGAGAGGTAATGGGCTAGATTGACTTAGTGCAGGATTAGATAAGGTTAGTTCAATCTACCTGTGTTTAAAGAAGTTAGAGGTTAGGTAACTAAGTAAGAAAGCATTAATATAAATCGGGAAAAAGCTGGAAATATTCAGCAAGTCATTCAGTATCTGCAGATATTCAATTAATACTTCAGGTCAACGAGGTCATCAGAAGTGGAAAAAGAAAACAGAATTCCAATATCGAGGCAAAGAAAATGAAAGGGGAGGATAGGACGAAAGGGGTAATCTATGATAGGGTGTTAAAAAGGTGACATTAAGTAGCAAAAGCAATAACAGTTCAAGGCAAACCAGATTGGTAGTGGGGTGCTTGTGAAAAGAAATAAAAAGATGGTGCTAGAGGAGGTGTAAATGGGTTATTAGTGAAATTACCATCAATTACTGCCAAAAGAAAAGTAGGGGCAGTGGTTATGAACTGAGGTACATTTTCATTTCATTTTCAGTTTTGATGCCAATCTGACATGAACTTTCTTCACTCTTCATGTAGTACTAGACCTGCCTGGTGCTTTCACTCCTTTTAGTTTTTTTTCCAGTTTCCAGCATCTGCAGTCTTTTGATTAATGCATTATTGGGATTGGAAATGACAAAGATGAAAATATCAGTGGAAGATGGGATGAAGCAGAGGAGAGCACTTTTATGAAAGTGAATATAGCTGGAGAAAACATGAATTCTAAAGATAAGTTCAGGATCAATTAATACCAGTTTTTAAACAGTAGTACAACTGGAGACCAACTGGCTAGTAAAGAATCATGGAATTGATTGCAAAAGTTTGTTTATACCCTAGACTGAGACCAGACATCTGTTCCTTAAGGCACTTGCATCACGGCATATGACATTCCAGTATAAAGATCTCTCCTTCAGTTACATTCTTAGTGTGATGGGCTTAGTGTAGTGTTTTCAGTTAGTTAGCAATGTCTAAGCAATATACATAAATATCAGTAAGAACAAAATGTGAACTTTGAGATTTTAGAGAAGATTTATAGCTCAGGTTGTGGATCAGGTTGTACATTTGCTCGCTGGGCTGGTAGATTTGATCTCAGATGTTGCATCACCATGCTAGGTAACATCATCAGTGAGCCTACGCTGAAGCTTTGGTGTTCTGTCCCACTTGCTATTTATCTGTCTCAGTTTGTTGTGGTAGGTGATATCATTTCTGGTTCTATTTCTGAGAGGTTGGTAAATAGGGTCCAAATCTATATGTTTGTTAATGGTGTTCAGGCCTACAAGAAAAACTGGCCAAGCTCTCTCACAGCAATAACACAAACAATTCAGAGACGTGGATAAAGAACCTGTCTGATCACTCACAGACACGGAAAGAGCCATCCTAGTATGAGGGATGAACTTCAACCACAGGGACGCGGATAAAAAGGACTTCCCAACGGCACTGGAATCCACCCTGAAAGACAACGGACTTACAGAAGAAACCCAGTAGACCATATGACAGACAGTAGCACCAACACTAAGCAGAAAGGAAAAAAGGAACACCCTCAACACACTGGAAGGAAAGCACTGGAAGGACTGAGAAAAGACAGAAATATCATAATCCTACTGACAGACAAAGGGTACATGACCGTCATCCTGAACAGGACACAATACATTGAGAAAGCAAACACACGACTCACGGATATCAATACCTACCAACAGGTGGCGATGGACCCAGCTCCACAGCTAGAAAATAGCATGACAGTGACCCTGCAGAAACTACATAAGATAGATGAAATTAACAAGACAGACCTCCAAAGATAGAATCTGAAGGATCCAACACACCCTGTTTCTACAGATTACCATAAGTACATAAACAAGGGGCTCCCTCAGACCCATAGTCTCACTTCCCAGTACACCGCCATACAGACTAGCAAAGGAACTGCAACGCAAACTGAAACACCTAGTAGAAGACTCAGCCCACTCCATCCACTCCACCCAGGAATTCCTTAACATCATCAAAGATACCAAGATAAAGGACGACGAGGTCATGGTTTCATTCGACGTGACTGCACTATTCACATCAATAAACATCACCCGAGCCAAAGAAACACTGGCCTCGCTGCTAGACGAATGAATGACACAAATGCCTGACAGCACCAACTCCATCACCAAACTCCATCAGCATCCTCAAACTAATAGACCTGTGCCTCACAATCCACTTCACCTTCAACGACAAAATCTACAAACAAATCAACGGGACGCCTATGGGATCACCAATATAAGGACTTTTCGCAGAAGCAGGTATACAGATTTTAGAACAAACAGCCTTTCCTAGATCTAGCCCAAGCTTTGGGTCCACTATGTGGATGACACCTTTATCACCAAAAAACACAACAAATTAGAAGAACCCACAAACACATAAACAGCATCCTTATTGGTATAAAGTTCACCAAAGAGGAAGAGAACAATAACGGACTCCCCTTCCTGGATGTCACTGCAGAACAAAAAGCTAATGGAGAGCTGCAGACCAGCATCTACAGGAAAGCCAGATACACTGACCAGATACTCAACTACAGGAGCAGTCATCCCAACACCATAAATGGAGTTGCATCAGAATATTATTTAACTGAGCCACAATATACTGCAGCACCCAGGAACTAAGAAGATGAGGAAAAACACCTATACAATGCATTTAGGATAAGCGGGTACCCGATAAGCACAGTCCGCCGATTCTTGCACAACAGACCTAAACAAGAAGACACAACATGCCCAGAGACTCTAACCACCCTGCCATACATCAAAGACATCTCTGAGATGATGACCAGACTACTCTGGCCTCTAGGCATCATGGTAGCCCACAAACCTACCACCACACTGAAATAGTTCCTGATGAATTTAAAGGACCCAGTAACAGCCAGCAGAACGAACACCATATGCAAAATACCCTGCAAGGATTGCAACAAACATTACATTGGACAGACAGGCAGGAAACTAGCCACCGAAAGACATGACCAACTATCACTGGTATCCATACACACAGACAAAGAAGGACACCAGTACGACTAGGCCAATACATCCATCCTGGGACAGTCTAAACAAAGACACGCACGGGAATTCCTAGAGGTCTAGCATTCAAACCAGAACTTCATTAACAAAGATATAGGTTTGGGCCCCATTTACCAACCTCTCAAACAGAACCAGAAATGATATCACCTACAACAGTTGTATATTAATCGCTAAATTGCCTTCTCTGTTTTTGTTTGGTTCTCCTTTGCTGGATTTTGAATTTATCCCAGTCTTTAGGGTTATTACTCACTTTTGTCTCTTTATAAGTTTTTCTTTCAGCTTAATACTCTCCTTGATTTTCTTAGTTAGAATCTTTTCTCATTACTGGGAGGAATTTTTGCTGAGAATCATGAATCAACTTGTTAAATGTCTGCCACTGCTTTCTTACTGTCATTCCTGGTATTCTGTCCACCTAGTTCACTTTAGCTATCTCCATCCTTATTTAATTGTGATTCCCTTTATTTATGTGGAAAACATTTGTTTCTGACTCACGTTCCTCATTCTCAACTGAAATATTAAATTCCATCATATTTTGAGCACTACTTCCTCAGGGATCTTTTACCCTGAAGCAATTTATTAAACCTGCCTCATCGCCCATTGCCAGATCCGGATAGTCTGCTTTCCACAATTGACAGTACACCTCCAGAACTAACTGGTAAACACCTAAGATAGCCATTTTCAATACCTCATACTAGCACTTTCCTCAGGCAAACTAAGTATCCCATCAGCACTTTCTGCCAAAGCTTACATTATAGTAATAAGTATGGCGAGTTCTGAGAAGATTTGTAGCTCAGGGTTCTGGATGTAGGTTTGCTCACTGAGCTGCAAGGTTCATTTCCAGATGTTTTGTCACCCATGAGGTAACATCTTCAGTGGGCCTCAAGGCGAAGCACTGTACATGATTCCTGCTTTCTATTTATATGTTTGGGTTTCTTAGGGTTGGTGATGTCATTTCCTTTGTTTTTCTCAGGGGGTGGTAGATGGGGTCTAACTCAATGTGTTTGTTGATAGAGTTCTGGTTGGAATGCCATGCTTCTAGGAATTCTTGTGCGTGTCTCTGTTTGGCTTGACCGAGGATGGATGTGTTGTACCAGTTGAAGTGGTGTCCTTCCTTATCTGTATGTAAGGATACTAGTGAGGGTCATGTCGTTTTGTGACTAGTCGGTGTTAGTATATCCTGGTAGCTAGTTTTCTGCCTGTTTGTCCAATGTAGTGTTTGTTACAGTTCTTGCACGGTATTTTGTAAATGACATTAGTTTTGCTTCTTGTCTGTATAGAGTCTTTCAAGTTCATTAGCTGCTGCTTTAGTGTGTTGGTGGGTTTGTGGGCTACCATGTAAGAAATATGGATGTTTCCGTGTTTTACATCTTTATGAAACTGTTTTGGACTGGCCCTTTAACTGCTGTGCCATTTGCTTGAACAAGATTAAGAAAGCTTGTACTTCTCTTTCTCAAACTTAGGAAGTGAATGAGCAAAACAAGTTGCCTTCGCCCTCACATCTAAGCCAGTAGTGTCTTAATGAGACACCATGGGTTTCGTGCTCCCCTTCAGATCAAGCTTTCTTAGGTCAAACTCCTTTCCTCACAGTTTTTCCAGAAACTATTTCTCTTCTGATTTTGTTGTTTGCTCTTTCCCACTTATATGTCTCTGTCTTTCTCATTCCCTCTGTTTCTCTTGATACTCTTAATTTCTGCTGCTCCAGTTTTAATCTTTCAAGAACTATCTATGTTTCATCATCCAAAAGCCTAAGAATTGAAAATGCTAGAAATCAGAAACAAAGTCAGAAATTGCTGGAGTGAAGAAGGGTCATCGGAACTGAAATGTTAACTCTGCTTTCTCTCCACAGATACTGCCTGGCCTGCTGAGTCTTTCCAGCAATTTCTGATGTTATGATATTTCATCATCTTCAGTTTTGACCTGTAATCTGTTGGACACCCCTTTAAAATTTCAAGATTTCTGACTTCTAGACAAAACATTAATCCCATGTGTATCATTAAATCTTTCACTGTTTAGGGGGCACAGAGCATTTAAATCCTCAAAGGTAACACTCTAATTCTGCTCTAGATGCTCTGACATCAAGTGCAAACTCAAGATAGCCTTTCACAGTTTTTCTTACCTTCAAACTTGGTCTAACATTACCCCCCATCACCAAACCATCATCTCCCAGACCGTACAGAACCTCATCACCTCAGGAGATCTCTCACCCACAGCTTCCAACCTCATAGTCCAGTAACCCCGCACTGCCCGGTTCTACCTCCTTCCCAAGATCCACAAGCCTGACCACCCTGGCCGACCCATTGTCTCAGCATGCTCCTGCCCCACTGAACTCGTCTCTTCCTACCTCGACACTGTCCTATCCCCCCTAGTCCAGGAACTCCCCACGTATGTTCGAGACACCACCCACGCCCTCCACGTCCTTCAAGACTTTCGTTTCCCTGCCCCCCAACGCCTCATCTTCACCATGGATATCCAATCCCTCTACACCTCCATCCGCCATGACCAGGGCCTCCAAGCCTTCCGTTTTTTCCTCTCCAGACGTCCCCAACAGTACCTTTCCACCGACACTCTCATTCGTTTGGCCGAACTGGTCCTCACCCTTCACAATTTCTCCTTTGAATCCTCCCACATCCTCCAGACCAAAGGGGTAGCCATATGGGCCCCAGCTATGCCTGTCTCTTTGTTGGCTATGTAGAGCAGTTAATCTTCCGTAATTACACCAGCACCACTCCCCACCTCTTCCTCCTCTACATTGATGACTGCATTGGTGCCACCTCGTGCTCCCGCGAGGAGGTTGAGCAATTCATCAACACATTCCACCCTGACCTTAAATTTACCTGGACCATCTCTGACACCTCCCTCCCCTTCCTGGACCTCTTCAACTCAATTAATGATGACCGACTTGACACTGACATTTTTTACAAACCCACCGACTCCCACAGCTACCTGGATTACACCTCTTCCCACCCTACCTCTTGCAAAAATGCCATCCCGTATTCCCAACTTCTCCGCCTCCGCCAGATCTGCTCCCAGGAGGACCAGTTACACCACAGAACACAACAGATGGCCTCCTTCTTTAGAGACCGCAATTTCCCTTCCCACGTAGTTAAAGATGCCCTCCAACGCATCTCGTCTACATCCCGCACCTCCGCCCTCAAACCCCACCCCTCCAACCGTAACAAGGACAGAACGCCCCTGGTGCTCACCTTCCATCCTACCAACCTTCGCATAAACCAAATCATCCACCGACATTTCCGCCACCTCCAAAAAGACCCCACCACCAGGGATATATTTCCCTCCCCACCCCTTTCCGCCTTCCGCAAAGACCGTTCCCTCCGCGACTACCTGGTCAGGTCCACGCCCCCAAACAACCCACCCGCCAATCCTGGCACTTTCCCCTGCCACCGCAGGAACTGTAAAACCTGCGCCCACACCTCCTCCCTCACCTCTATCCAAGGCCCTAAAGGAGCCTTCCACATCCATCAAAGTTTTACTTGCACATCCACTAATATCATTTATTGTATTCGTTGCTCCCGATGCGGTCTCCTCTACATTGGGGAAACTGGACGCCTCCTAGCAGAGCGCTTTAGAGAACATCTCCGGGACACCCGCACCAATCAACCACACCGCCCCATGGCCCAACATTTCAACTCCCCCTCCCACTCTGCCGAGGACATGGAGGTCCTGGGCCTCCTTCACTGCCGCTCCCTCACCACCAGACGCCTGGAGGAAGAACGCCTCATCTTCCGCCTCAGAATACTTCAATCCCAGGGCATCAATGTGGACTTCAACAGTTTCCTCATTTCCCTTTCCCCCACATCACCCTAGTTCTAAACTTCCAGCTCAGTAATTGGCCCCATGACTTGTCCGGACTTGTCCTACCTGCCTATCTTCTTTTCCACCTATCCACTCCACCCTCTCCTCCTTGACCTATCCCCTTCATCCCCTCCCGCACTCACCTATTGTACTCGATGCTACTTTCTCCCTACCCCCACCCTCCTCTAGCTTATCTCTCCACGCTTCAGGCTCACTCCCTTTATTCCTGATGAAGGGCTTTTGCCCGAAACGTCGATTTCGAAGCTACTTGGATGCTGCCTGAACTGCTGTGCTCTTCCAGCACCACTAATCCTAACAGTGACAATTTACCATTCTAAATCCTTTACTTCATCTGTGGATTAAAATGGCAACATGAATCCCCAGATCCTGGCCAAAGTTCTGTAATTTGTTCTACTTCCAGATGAGATACCCCATACCGTTAATCTCCTGGATAAGGAGAAATGAACTGGCTCCCTTCCTTATTCATCAGTTGGTTGCAATAAGGTTAATTTAGAAGGATTCCTTCTCTTGTGGATTAGTTCTCTGAAACCAGTTGAACTTCTATTTTAAAAATTAACAAATTTAGCCAGGCCTTTCTGAATAAGTGAAAAGAATGAATTTATTTATTAATATTCATGGGAAGAAATACTGATACAAGACACAGATTAGAAATAAGAGATAAGTCCATGAAGATATGATTTAAAAACATTAAATGTATTGAATCACTGAATTATTCATGAAGAACACATAAAATAATGTTGTGACCGTTATGTGGTTGCACCAGTGGCATTGATATTGGCGGTTAAACAGTTGATTTTGAGATTCTTGTTTTTTCAGGCTAATTTAGGTACCTGTGTCCATATTCATTTTTTAACTGGTTTCCAGCAGGCTGAGTGAGAGACATTCTTCCTTTCTTCATCTGGAGTGTAGGGGATTGCTGTCAGGTCTGGTACAGTTGCAACTATTTGTGATGATAAGCAATCTTCTTCAGGAATGTCAAGGATTAAAAGAGTTTTTAGATTAGATTAGATTAGATTACTTACAGTGTGGAAACAGGCCCTTCGGCCCAACAAGTCCACACCGCCCCACCGAAGCGCAACCCACCCATACCCCTACATCTACCCCTTACCTAACACTATGGGCAATTTAGCATGGCCAATTCACCTGGCCTGCACATCTTTGGACTGTGGGAGGAAACCGGAGCACCCGGAGGAAACCCACGCAGACACGGGGAGAATGTGCAAACTCCACACAGTCAGTCGCCTGAGGCGGGAATTGAACCCGGGTCTCTGCCGCTGTGAGGCAGCAGTGCTAATCACTGTGCCACCGTGCCGCCCACAGTGTAGCTAAACATTGGTCATCTCTCCCAAGCAACAAGCTCCTTGACTGCAGATAGCCTCAGATACCATGTCTTTGATGATTTCAGGCAAGGCAATGCTCTTTGATGTGGACAATACTGATGCAAAAAGCAATGTACAAGGATTGTGGTGGGACCCACACTGCACAAATATTCTGCCTCCCAGTTTGTGTGTTAGAGCATGGAATCAGTGGTGATTCCTCACAACTCTCAGCTTTTCAAAGGAGTTTTCTGCCATTCAAAGGTAGAAGGAGTAAAATGCAAAAGTCAAGAATCCATTTTCTCTCATAGCACATTGGTCCATAAAGTGTTACCTCTCTCAGTTTGAATACTGTCCTCCAGGATGCTGAAGTATTTCAGGACAGATAAGGTTGAGAAGAGCTGTCAAAACGTGTGGCGCTGGAAAAGCACAACAGGTCAGGCAGCATCCAAGGAGCAGGAGAGTTGATGTTTCAGGCATAAACCCTTCATCAGGAATGTTGGGGAACCCAAGAGGGCTGAGAGATAAATAGGAGGGGAGTGGGTCTGGGAGAGAAATGTAGCTAGGAAGGCAATAGGTGGATGCAGGTGGGGGGTGATGGTGATAGGTCAGAGTAAAGCGTGGAGCTGATGGGTGGGAAGGAAGATGGACAAGTGGGAGAAGCTCAAGAGGGTAGTGCCAAGTTGAAGGGTTGGATGTGGGATAAGGTGAGTGGAGGGAGAAGAGATGTCTCAAGATTGCTCCCACCCTATTGCTTATCATGACAGACTTCACTGCGTAACACTCACATCACATCTTGGCAGAAGCTTTAAACATTTATTCAACAATAGGGCTATGCAAATAGGGCAAGAAAATGGGACTAGCTGGGTAGCTCTTTCAGGAGCCGGTACAGACACTGTAATTTCTTTTCTTTGCGTTCACTGATTGGATGTAGGTATGCCTGGCTAAGCCAGCTTTTATCACCCATCCTTAATTGCCCAGAGGGCAGTTAAGAGTCAACCACAATCCTTTGGGACTGGAATCACATGGTAAGGATGACAGATTTCATTCCCTTACAGGAGATAAGTGAACCACATGGGTTTTTTCAACAATTGACAATGGCTTTATGGTCATCATTAGACCCTTAATTCCTGATTTTTTAAAATTGAATTTAAATTCCGCCATCTGCCATGGCATAATTTAAACTCATGTTCCCAGAATATTAGCTGAATTGCTGGATTAATAATAGTGATAATACCACTAGGCCATTGCTTCCCCTTTCTATGATTCTATGAAGACAGAAAAATTCAAGAATTGCAAAAATAACCAGATCCTATGTACTTTGGACTGCCCTGAGGTTAATTGCCTTATAACCAATAGAGAGAGACACAACGAAAGGAAATCCAAACCCAGCTTATTGATCCTGAAAGTAGGTTTCAGTTAGGTTCTCTCTGGCTTCTTGCATTTGATGGTGCTTTGCTCTTTCATGGTCTCATGGATGTCCCTCCCAATCAATGTCTTGATTTTCACCTTCATCTTCAGAGGATTACTGTTGGTCCCCTAATTCCTCTACCTCTAGAACATCATGCTTTTGTCAGCTCCACTTGAGAGGGGCGCAGTGTGCCATAATGATATAACACACTTTTTCTGGCCTAAACTACTGGAGCAGTCCAGGCTTGAAATCTTATCTTGAGACCTGTGGTCTGTTATACAATTAGCTTGGTAAAAGTGTGACCATCACTGAATTTTCATTTTGCATCAGTCTGAGGACTACATGAAGGCTTATTGAGGTCATGTGAGCAGAAGGAGCCCTTCTCTCTGTACAGCCATCTCTGTATCGTTTGAGGACCTTAGAAAGAGGTAGAGATGTGTGTGTGTTCAAAGCATGTAAGTAACATGACAGCTTCTAGATATCTGGCATACACCTTCACAATCTGGCATCGATGGTCATAGATATGCTGAACATTGATGGGGTGGGAAATTTTTAAGTTGAAAAACTGCAAGTTGGTAACATGGCACTTTCAAAGCAACATGTGTACAGTCTGTGCCACCCAGCGCCTGCGCGAAACCAGTGATATTACAAAATCACACAACCTGGCTACTTAGACTCTCCTCATCACAGTAGTGTAATAGAAATTGGTAGAAGCTTGAGAAAATAGCATCAGTGACATCCCAGATGCATTTATGGATTGAGGATTAGGAGATCCCACACTGGTCCCCAGTTACTTCTTGAAGCAAGTCACCGACATAAAAATGCAACTCAGCTGTAACCTTGACAGCCATGTTTCTTCTGAGCACAATTGCTGCTGTAGTAGCTAACACAATTGAGTGATGACAGCCCAGAGTGATTACCCTTCATCTGCAACTGCACTGCTTTTCTAAGCATTGTAGAGAAAGAGGCCTGTACATGTAGGGTCTGTTCATTGGCTTCTGCCTCCTTCAGGGCTCTTCATCTGCTGCTTCTCCCTCTGGAGGCTGTGCAGCAGCTGCTGGAGGTAGCTGTTCTTGCTGGGCTTACTAACAATGTTACAATGGCTCTCTCCTTCAAAGTTGTCTTTGCCTATACAGCAAGGCCACAAGGAACATACCAACTGTCTAGTCCATCTCAGGTACATAAGCTGATAAACTGGGAAATATTGGAAATAAAACAACATTTTAGTAACAGCATTCCTGAGCCCTTACATCAATAATGAAGTGTCATGTTATGCCCTGACACAGGGTGGTATAGAAGCTTCACAAGGAGGCCAGTGTTATGCCTTGATAAGGAACTCTCAGGTATGTAAGCTTATTCAAATTGCAGAATCAAAGTGCTAATTCTTTTTCGTAGGAATGCAATTCTGTCAATTCATCCACTGTCACAGCACCCTTTCCAAAAAAAATGCATTTGAATATCACATACCACATTGGTTTGAGAATGTGGCAGCTCAGGGATGTTCTTTTCCAGCATCAAATATGAAATGTGATTCAGAATTGCAAATATGGATAGGAGTTTTAATTTAGCATCTGAATGGATCTGCCTCTCTGACAGGATAAGAAGTCAATTAGTGCAAATGTTTTTGCTTGAGATCATATTTAATATTCATTTTTGCAAAAAACCAATGAATTGTAATTTGATTGGTGGCATTACTGAATCAGTGAATACATGATTAATGTAATTGTTCCTTTTGAAGCCTCATCTTCAAAGAATTATACTCCACCCTGAAGAGTAAAACAGTAACTTACTCCATCCAACTGTGCATGCAGTGACAGCCATCTTGTGCTATTTCATTCGACTTTATATCAAAAATAACAAGTTTCATGTCCACATGAGTGATTTGCACGCTTTGCCTGATATGCACAATGATATCCTGTTTACAGTGCACGCGCCAAAGACGAACTGAATGAGACCACGCGGGGCCCGAGAGCTTTTGCGTTCAACAAGCGCATAGCAAAGCAGAACAATGAAACCATGTGATCGCACACGGGCTTTTTGCATTCGTACCTTGAATTTTGTACGTACGTTGAAGCAAATTTTTACGTACATTCCTGTCCGTAAACCGATTTGTTCGTGAACAGGATTGTTCATATGTCGAGGCGCTACTGTATTTCCTTTGTGTTGCTCTGCCTGTATGCCTGATGACCTTTCAGCTCCACTCGTTCAGTTTCCATTCATTCCCTTTATGTAACTACTAATGCCCCCAATTTACTCCTGAGTCCATGGCTTTGGGAATTGCCATGCCTTTGTTGGCCATGTGCTCTTCCCTTTTCAAGGCCACAATGATTGTCACTTGTGAATTCTCCTGCCTTTTGCAACTTCCTGACTCCTATCCATATTGAGCTCTCATCTTTAAATCTTTTATTGCCCCCTTTCACTGTAATCATTCCCACAGTAAGCCAATAGAATGAACCCTATCCCCAGACATGAGCATCCCATTTATCCCAAGGAGTCCACAGACTGACCTTGGTAGTTCTATGATGGACTGACTTGCCATGGCATTTTCCAGTGAGAAAGACCCAGTCCCTGACTAACATATCTGTAATCTCCAGATAAGTTGCACTTGACTTATAGGAATGACCATGGCCCAATTCCAGATTGCAAGGATATGGATCATGGCTTCAGAGCCAAGCATCTGACTAGCCATGGTCAGTTCTCTGGATTGGAATCATATGAGGTCCATGACTGAATGTGACAATATCCTCTGTTTGGACTGTAGTCCCCTTGACCCCACTAAGGTCTGATTCCCCTTGACATTCAGACATGGTAATTTACTTGCTGCATTTGTGGTTGTATGCTGTATAAGCTGCTAGTACATGCATAAGCAGAACATTGATGTAGCACAATGCCATTCACCCCCTTAAATTCAGTGCTTTGAGAAACTGCCTACCTCTCCCTCTGTAATTAAAAAATAATCCAGGTGACAGAAGCTGGCAGCCTGTAAGTTAGGACTGAAGAGCATATGCACTGAACTGCAATGCAAACCACAGAGGCTGGCAGCTCCCAATATGCATAAAGTGTGTGATGCAAAGGAAGTTAGCAAACATGTTTCCTGTGTAGATACATGAGATGTGTGTGTGCACGTCCGAATGTGCAAAACAATCTGACAGAAACTTACAAGTCACGGTGCCTCTGAACTCCAAAGTGAAGTCCTGAAGAGCTGAAATGGTGTGTGAGTTGGTCTGAAATCAACAACAATGGTGTGGTATAGTTGGTGATTGGTTGATGTCCACTTGCATGGATGAAGGGTGGAAGAGGACATTGTCCATGACTTAGCAGCTGTGTAGAAATGAACTGGTTTAGCTAATAAAATGCAAACACATGGAAACAAGGTGGACAAGATCATTCGCAAGACCCACTTACTATTATAGGGTGAAATTCAAAATTTTTCTTGGTGTTCAGAATCTAATTTTTCTATTTTTGCCTTTATTTTCCCCACTTACGATTGTCAACACTGCTCAAGGAAGTGAAAAATTCCACCCAATGTAATTATTCAGCTTCTCTACTATTCCCCTATTTCCTGTTATAAATTCTTCAATCTCTGCCTGTGTGAACCCACATTTGTCTTTACTAATTTTTTTTCTTTTTACATATAAATTCCCCATAATGGTAGTCACCAAGTGATGCTGTTACACTATATTCTCCCTCCCCCTGTATGAGACCTGTGTGACATCAGTCCTCAGGCTCCTAGCTTCAAGAGTGCTGTTTAAATCACTGTTTAGTTTAAAACCACAGAGAGCATGTTTATTAGGATATAAAGGATAGGGGCAGACAATATTTTGTTCTGTTAATTTGCATTTAATTAGAGCGGTCCCTATCAATGTCCCCTGTCTTTCCACAGCATTTGGGAGTGTGGGTGTCATTGGTAACCCATCCAAATACTTTTTTATTCCAATATTTTCAACTTCGAATTTCAACTTTGTCACTAGGGATAATTGGAATCCCCTAGCATCAAGTCCAGCACCTCGCCAAGAGTGTCCTTAAAGTAATCATTGTACCACACCCTGGTGAGCTGTCACATCTGACAGCTAGAGATGTTAATGTGAGTTCTCTCTTGGAACAAATGTTTGAGCTGTTCATCACTGATCCAGATGGGACCTTCCTTTGCCTGGCCTGCCTGGAGCCTTTCCTCAGCTATTCAATCATTCAGTTTCTATAGGTACTGCACAGGGTGTGGTTTTGTTACTCACCGTCATTCCAGATTTTGCCATGGATGATCTGGTTAATCATCTTGGCCAAACTCTCCAGTATGGTCACTAAGTGTTGGCTAGCCTGATTCTCCACTAGTTGTCCTCTGGTGCCCTGTTGGTTGTCTGTATTTAGTCCTTCTAGGACTTGTTTGACTTGATGGGTCAAGCTCCTGTGTTTATTGTCCCCATAAGCAAAATCAAAGATATTGACCATTGACATCCTGCCCATATGCTGTGGTAGATCAATAAAGGGTTCCCTTCTCTGTACATTAACTGCTCGTCTGAGTTTTCCCTCATATTTCCCTGTACCTCGTCCCTTTTTCTGCAGGTCAGGTGGGAATATAATTGTTTTAATGGGGAAGGACCCCATTCCAATAACTGTATCCCTAATACATCTGCTGTGACTGGCATTAGCTTGTGTTGGGTTTTGCCTGTGGGTTTAATGACTGGTGCGTATTTAGGACAAAGCTGCTTTTTAAAAATGAATAACAAAAAGAAAACACGAGGTGATAGAAGAAATGTTCCCCATATACAGGATGTAGTGGAATGGTTTGTTACCCAGTGTGCAGGTTGGGTTCGCCTGACATACCAGGATCATCTGAACTGTATTGTGTGTCATATCATTCACAATCACAAAGGAGGTTCTGTGCCCCGTGCTGTTGGTGCTGCGTCCTCTCTGTTAATGACTGTGCATCCTGGTCGGCAGGTGGATGCCAGTGGAGTCAGGGGTTGAGGTGTCACTGGACAGGGAGTACGTCACCTCATTCGGTCCTGGGGAATCTGGGAGAAGGTTTATTGCTGCAGTCACCATGCGGTGTTGCTGGGTAGGTTTCCTGCGAGGCTTGTACTTGGGTGGATTATGACTAAAAGCACATGGAAGTGGTGGGAACTGCCATGTGGGGTATAGGGCTTCGTCTCATTGATGTGCTACCAGTCCATTCTATTCGTATCGCGCAGGAGTTTATTGACAGAGGGGCTAACTTTTATCTGCAATGGAGTGAAGCTCCGAAAATTTGAAAGCAAGGAAAGATTGGTACTCATGAATTGTTGTCCAACATTGTACTCGAAAGGGTGGACTTTCACATCAAAATAGGCCAACTCTGTTTTCATTTTGTTCCAGTTTTAAAGCTGCAGCTATTTGTGCGGCCTTGATGTTTTCCAGAAGAGTGCGTGCAGCAGCTTCATGTGCAAGTGCGTCTAAACCATGTTCTGAAAGGTCCAATCCTAATGAGAGTCCGAGACCTTTCATTTGCCAGCCTGTCATTAGAAATTGTAGAGTGAAGCTTGTGGAGTTGGATAGTGAATTTCTGACTAACATGAGTATAAAGGTCATGTCCCATGTAGTGCTGTTCTGCTGTATGGTTTTTCGCATTAACTCCTTGAGAGTATGGTTTTTACGTTCTACTGTCCCCACGGAGTATGGGTGGTAGGCAATGTAAAGTTTCTGAGTAACGCCAAGCAGAGACATGACTTTCTGCATGACGTGGGCTATGAAATGGATGTCTTGATCAGACTCGATGCTGCAGGGAAGGCCCCATCTTGTAAATATATGTTGTGTCAAGATTTTGGCTGTGACCTTTACAGTGTCTGTACATATGGGAAATGCTTCAACCCACTTAGTGAAGATGTCGATAATAACTGAGATGTATTTATAGCCACAAGGGCTGGTGGGTAGGGAGTTGAAGAGTGTGCTGCTGGAAAAGCACAACCGATCAGGCAGCATCTGAGGAGCAGGAGAATCGACGTTTCATGCATAAGATGAAGGGCTTATGCTCGAAACTTCGATTCTCCTGCTCTTCGGATGCTGCCTGACCTGCTGTGCTGTTCCAGCACCATATTCTTTGACTCTGAGCTCCAGCATCTGCAGTCTTCACTTTCTCCCAGGTGGGTCGGGAACCAATGCAGTCAATTTGGAGGTTAGTCTATGGTCCCTGTACTGGTTATAGATTAGTGGTGCTGGAAGAGCACAGCAGTTCAGGCAGCATCCAAGGAGCTCCTTGGATGCTGCCTGAACTGCTGTGCTCTTCCAGCACCACTAATCCAGAATCTGGTTTCCAGCATCTGCAGTCATTGTTTTTACCCTGTACTGGTTATGTGTGTCTCAAGTATGCTTCATTACTACAGTGATAAGTGTTGTTCTGTGCACAAATTAGGCAGTTGTCGATGTGATGTTCGACATCTTTGTCCAAGTTAGGCCACCAACACGAGTTTTAATTTTGTCTAGACAGACCTCTATCACTTATTGGCTGTGGGTATTATGGAAATGATAGATAATTTGGTTGCGCTCCCTGAGGAGTACTACATAAGAATCCTTCTTTGAGAAGGAGGCCATCATTTAGTGAAAGTTTAGTTTAACAATGTTTGTATTCATTGGGGTGCCTGCCTTGGGAGACCTGTTATAAGTCAGGGTCAGAGCTTTGGCCTCCCTGAGATCTTCAATGTTGGCCTGTTTAACAACAATAACCATCTTCTGCATTGGGTCCAGGAGGAGTTCAGGGATTGGTGGGTGCCAAGAGTGCCCTTGTCAAGCCCCTAATCCAACTAGCTCATCAGCTTTAATGTTTCTGGGCAGGGAGGTTTTGTGATGGGCTTGACTTTAACCACACCATAGATTTGTTTTGAGCTTGTTGGAATATGAATTTTTGTAGCAGTGCTGTTGGAAGAAGTTTGCTGTCTGCTGAGATGACACCTCATTTTCCAAGCGTGGTAGGAAGTTGGTGAGGCTGTTACAGATGTACATCGTGTCTGAATGGATATTGTTTGGCAGTGGGAGCTGATCACTATTGGTGACTACATATGACATCGCCACTAACTCTGCAGCTTGAGCACTCATGTGGCTCAGGAACTGTAGGACCAATGCAAGTACTACTTTTCCCCTACGTACAACAGCATGTAAGGCACAACCAGTTTTCCCAATGCCATTTTCTACTGTGGCAGATCCATCAGTATAAACTCTCAATGGTTGCATTTGTATCAGACAGTCTGGGTTTTAATTTTGGTGAGAGTGGACCTGTGGGGCTACCAACAGCCACAACCTGACATTGGTGTGCCTCACTATAGTATGCTAGATTATGGGCCAGGAGGGTAGGAGTTTTCATCTGCTTCACAGTTATGTTCTGGCCTTGAAGTAAAAGGGTCCAATGTGCTATGTGATTTTGGCTGATGGTGTCATCTTTAATTCTGCCATTTAACAACAGTTGTATTGGAGTGTGCTCAGTTAGGCATGAGAGACAAGGGTGTGGACACAATTCTTCCATTAAAGAGAGATGCGCATGATGTCCCTGAAAACGTAGTCAAATTGGATGCAGAGTCTATGGGCAAAACTCAGGGGATGTTCCCCTTGTTGTCAGCACTTGTGCAGAGTTTCTATGGGGTCTGCCTTATCCTACCCTAAGCAGGAAGGACCACTGCCTTCATGTCATCAAGGGTCCCTCTCCTGAGTCCTGGAGGAGGGCTGAATTGACCGCTGGACTGAGGCATGTAGTGATTAATTTGGTTTTCTCCTCAACATCCAGTCCTTGTATGACAGACTGTCGGGTAAATTTCATCAAAAAATGTGTATGGCTCTGAGGTGGAATCAAAGAGTTTCATTTTTTTGACAATGTCTGCCAGCTGGGTGGCTGTAATAGTTGTGGTATGTGTAGTGCAATCATCAGCTCTGTGATGATAGGTGACCACAGGATTCATGGGCTGTGGTGCCGGCTGTGGGTCGGTGTGTAGGTCAGGACTTGGATTGGGATGGGTGCTGGAGCAAGATGGTGGGAGTCTCCACATATGAGCAGAGGTAGATTGGATATGGGTAGGTCAGTGCAGAGCCTTTTGTTATATCCATGGGGAGGTAGAATCCCAAAGGCGTATGCTGTCTTATTCTGGGCGGAGACCTGTTTCTCTCTGGACCGTATTTGTTCCTGGCACTTCTAATGCTCCATTTTGGGTTTTAAGCATATTGTTCTGTGTTTGCGGGCATGGAGGACTGCTTGGAGCTCACTACACTGTTGTCTCAGTCTGTCAAAATACAGTAAGGCTGCCTCCCAATCCCTAGCTCCGTCCTCTTGTCATAGAATCTTTAAAGTTGTGACTAGAACTGTCCCATATGGATTCAGTTTTCCTGCAGCTTTCTATCTTGCCCTTTCTTTGAGAGCTCTAGCCTTGCATTCTTGTCTTTCAAAGTTTGTAGTTTTTTTTCTGGAGCAACCACCTCAGCTGCCTTACCCCTGGAGTCTTCCAGGCTGCAGACAGCAGCAATTGCTGAGGCAAGCTTTGCAGCTTTCTTCCCTAGTTCTTTATGGGCTTTTTGCCACACCTGCTGTGGAACCTTCATCTCAAGACCAGTCTGGCTTACAGCAAAATATTGCCCATTGCATTTTTTAAAACAGATATTGGTTCAGGAGAAAGTGAGGACTACAGATGCTGGAGATCAGAGTCGAAAAGTGTGGTGCTGGAAAAGCACAGCAAGTCAGGCAGCATCCAAGGAGCAGGAGCTTCGATCTTTCAGGCATAAGCCCTTCATCAGGAATGTTGGGAGGAGGGAAGGGGCTGAGAGATAAAGAGGAGGGTGGAGGTGGAGATGGGGAGAAGGTATCTGGAAAGGCGATAGATGGATGCAAGTGGGGGGTGATTGTGACAGATCAGCGGCCATGCAAAATTGACCATAGTGTCCAGGGATGTGTAGGCTAGGTGCATTAGTCAGGTAAAATGTAGGGGTGTGAGTCTGGGTGGGATACTTTTCGAAGGGTTGGTATGGACTAGTTGGGCTGCATGGCCTGTTTCCACACTTGTGGGGATTCTATTCTATTAATTTTTCTTCCTATTTTACCCCACTACCGCCTAACTGCGGTAGTGCTTATATTTTCCCCACACCAGGTGTACAAATCTTTATTCAATTTCCACCACCAGGAAGAAAGGGAACACCAGGGTGGCTAGTGACGAGCAATACTCTTCTCATCAAAGGACAATGCTGCCTGATCAAGAAGTGAAGAGGAGGGCAGGGGTTAAATCAAAATCAAGTTAGAGGGGGAAATAAGACACTCCACTCCCTGCGTTGCCCACCTCTCCCTGAACAGCTCGAGGATGTTGGCAGACACTACATGCTCCTTCTCCAGGGACACCAGGACTCAAACGTAGACATGGAGGAGGGGTAGGGAATCAGCCATAATGACCCCGTCCACGGGCCGCTGCCTGGACCTGTTTATGACCAGTGTGGCCAGGCCCAGGAGCAGACCCTCAAGGAGATTCTCTGACCTACCCTCACCCCTCTGTACCAGGTGCCCAAAGATCAGGAATGTGGGACTGAAGTGCAACCAGAAACAGAAGAAGGTTTTGAAGAAAATCAAAAAGGGGGTGCAAATGCCCACACGTAATATGCACGTGGTCTACTGACTCTGCAGCTCCATCTATTCTACTCCATTCTAAACCTTTAATCTAATCCATTTAAAAGGAAAGTGTAGTCACCTGGCTTATGCTTTGTCTGTTACAGTTTAAGGTACCTGGTTTATGGCTCAACTGTGGTCATTGCCAGCGTCTCACACATTCAGTTTATATCCTGGCCTTTGTGTAGAGCAGCTGCCCTCCTAACAACCAGCTCAGGCTGAATGTGCAAGATACCAGGCAAGGTTGGCAGTTTGGGTTCGGAGGATCTTAAGGGCAACTTCAAACCAAAACATGTTAGCAGGGTTGCCAAATGTTGACTGAAACAGGGTGTTTCTAAGACTCCACAGACTCCTCAACCGGTGTACAAAATATTAATTTACCCAGGTACCTAAGCACTTATCAGGAAATGACTATACAGTACGAGTCCACAGTCATTGAACCATTGAAGACAACAAAGACTAAGAGTTAAATTTTATACTTTTAACAACTCTATTACTATCTAATTCTTTAGGAACTTGAGATATTTCAAAGATAGGCTGTGTTTTTCCAGCATTACATTTTTCAACTCTGGTCTCCAGCATCTGCAGTCCTGAGTTTTTCCATATTTCAAAGATACTCATAATTTTGCTGGTATAGAGTCATAGAGGTGCACAGGACGGAAACAGACCTTTCAGTCCAACACATGCATGCCAACCAGATATCCTAACTTAATCTCGTCCCACTTGCCAGCACATGCCCCATATCCCTCTAAACTCTTCCTATTCATATACCCATCTGGATGCCTTTTAAATGCTGAAATGCCTCCACCACTCCCTCTGGCAGCTCATTCCACACACACACCACCCTCTGTGTGAAAAAGTTGCCCCTTAGGTCCCTTTTATATCTTTGCCCTCTCACCCTAAACTTATGCCCTCTAGTTCTGGATTCCCTTTGATGTGTCTGCTCTTGGGGCCTGGAAGTTTGGTTTTATCCCAGAATATACACCTTGTCTTTTGTCTTACTAAGGCATTTCTCCCCCAGGCATCTAGTGTTGTTTGTTTGTCAGGAAGGGTTGAATTGCCCTTTGACATTTTCTGATGTGATCTGATGACTCCCTGGTTTCAGTTGTCTGGGTTTGGATCTTGCAAGGTCTTGCTCCCAGGCAAAATTGTCTCTTGTCAACCCAAAAACAGAAGTTACTGGTAAAGTTCTAAAGAGTCATGGACATGTACAGCTCAGAAACAGACCCTTCGGTCCAACTCATTCATGCCAACCAAATATCCCAACCTAATTTAGTCCCACTTGCCGGTACCCGGCCCATATCCCTCCACACCCTTCCTATTCATATACCCATCCAGATGCTTTTTAAATTTTGCAATTGTACCAGCCTCCACCATTTCCTCTGGCAACTCATTCCATACACGTACCACCCTCTGCTTGAAAAAGTTGTCCCTTAGATCTCTTTTCTCTCTTTGCCCCTCACCCTAAATTTATGCCCTCTACTTCTGGACTTCCCCCCACCCCAGGGAAAAGACCTTGTCTATTTACTGTATTCATGCCCTTCATGATTTTATAAATCTCTATAACCCCTCAGCCTCTGACGCTCCAGGGAAAACAGCCCCAGCCTATACAACACAATACGCACACACACAGAGACGCACACACACACAGACACTCCTACTGACACACACACTCTCCTACAGACATGTACACTCACGCAGACCCTCTCTCATACGCTCACACATACAGTCCCACACTCTCACATGCACCCTCTCACAGACTTACACCTCTTTACACTCACATTCACACGCACACAGACAGTAATAACCCTCCCACACACACACATCCACATGCACACATGCACATATAATTTTATGGGGTGAATTTGTACTTGCAGAATTACATTTTACTTTGCTCAAAAACTGCAAGAATCCATGTAAGATTCTATAAATCCTTTTTTTGAGATAAGAATCAGTCTGACCATTGTGGCACAGGGCAGATCACATCTAACTCACATTATCTGGGCCGACATGACATCAATTGCTAACGTTCACTCAACAATTAACTATTAAATGTTCTGGAATGAGTTGCCAGAGGAAGTGGTGGAGTCTAGTACATTTGCAACATTTGAAAGGCATCAGGATGGGTGTATGAATAGGAAGGGTTTGGAGGGATATGGGCCAGGTGCTGGCAGGTGGGACTAGATTGGGTTGGGATATCTGGTCAGCATGGACAAGTTGGACCGAAGGGTCTGTTTCCATGCTGTACAATTCTGACTCTTATGACTGGAATGAAGGGGCCCCAGGGCTGGTTGCTAAATTTACTCACAAGAAATATAGGTAAGAATGCAAATTGTTATATTGCCATAAGGAGGCTACTAAGTTGTTAGGAAATGAGTAATAAAATGGATAATAACATGGTAAAATCTGAAATTTTCCATCAGGAAGGATGAAGTAAGATTCATATTATCTAAATGGTGGGAGATTGCAGAGGTCTGGGATGCAGAGGGATCTGGGTGTCCTCTTACATTAGTCACAAAGGTTTATGTGCAAGTATGAAAAATAACTAGGAAAGCTAATAAAATGTATTGTTTATTGCAAGCGGAATTGATGCTGCGGTTATTCAGGGCATTGATGAGACCACATAGGGTCATAGAGTCCTACAGCACAAAGACATGCCCATTGCCCCAAATTGGACCAGGCTGACCAAAACATCCATGCATGCAACACCATTTCTGTACATTTGGTCCATATCTTTCCAAACCTTTCCTATCCATGTATTTCATTGGCTGTGAAGTGCTTTGGAATATTCTGAGGCCACAAGAGTGCAAAATAAATGTAAGTCTTTCTTTCATTAATTCAAATTACATGTCCATAAAATATCTACAAGTTGTGATGTTGAGTATTGGAACTACAAAAAAGTTCTACACACTATCAGGTATACCAAGAGTTTTTGAAAGCAACAAATCAAAAAATATCTACCGGTAAAGTAAAAGAAAATCTGAAATACTGAGAAATATGATGTTTCAGACAAAACTTTGAACTTTTTTTCAATGGAAAAATGTGGTAATGGAAGTATTATTAATGACCTAAGAAACACATAAAAAAGAATGATTCTTAATAGACTGCTAATTCTAGATTTGTCTACATCCTTTAGCAAACCCTGAAAAATATTTTTTTGGGGATGCCTATTACTTTGACATAAAACTTGAGATTAATTTAGCGTATGTGAATAAAACTAAATCAACCAATTGGCCTTAATGATTTTTTTTTCACTAATTTCTTTTTGAATACTTTCAATCTCAACCATATAGACTTTCTGTCAAGTTGGTGAATGAACTACCTACCATATGTTGTCCCTTTAACCAAAACTGATGTATACACAATGAGACATCCATCTGGATTGTCTTGAGCTGTGGGTGTCTGCACAACCACTGCCCCTGAGGCAACTTACTCTTTATCATTAAGGCTTTTCAATCCCTTATGTATTGCAACACCCCTTCACTTACACTTGCACATAGTAGGTTATCAAATACAGCTATCTACTATTATATCTAAGACCTCTCTTCACATTTCATTCTAGACTGGTCTTCTCTCTTTGTTACTGATATCAGAGTCATGAAATTAGCTACATGATCTTGATCTACATGAATCTCATTATACCAAACTACATTCACTGATAAATTTAATTAAAGTTCAGTGTTCTACAATTTTTTTTATTCATTCATAGGATGAGGGCATTGCTGGCTAGGCCAGAATTTATTGCCCATCCTCTAATTGCCAAAAAGCCAGTTTAGAGTCAACCACATTTTGCTTTGCTAACCTCCGTTTTTCCATTTGTACCTGAAGATTAACTGTAAACTATTATGTAAATATACATATGTCTATGTGGCTGTTTTATCAAAATACATTTTATATTTATCAAAGCAGTCATTTTTTTTTGATGTTTCAGAGACTGACTCCTTCTCCAGTCAATGTACTCACCTTTTCTCAGGAATACTTCTGGCTTGGTTTTTAATCCAAGTTGCAGGTTCTGTGGTATAATGTTTTCTAGAAATATTTATGATTCACAGCAGAACTGGCCTCCTTATAACTTTCAGCAGTACAAGATTTCAAAAGGGAACATTTGTAATGTGTAATGTATGTGGAGAAAAGCCAATTTTCAAAGGCTAGCATTTGCAAAGGTTGATTGGAAACAGCAATTTTAAAGTAAATTCATGACAAAGCAGTGGAAGGCATTCAAAGAGGAAATAGTGAGAATACAGAACACATATATTCCCACAAAGAAAAACAATACTGTATTCTCAAATCTAGTGCCCTTTGAATATTAAGGGATGTAAGGCTAGAACGAGAAACAAAAAGAACCTGGAGACACGAGAGCTTAATACAGCATAATTCCTCTGACATCATAGAAAGTGCAACAAAAAAATAGGAAATTAGGAGCAAAAGGTGTTTGGAAAAAAAAGCTGACAAGTAAAATTAAGAAAATCCAAGGATGTTAGTAAATACATGAATAGCAAGGAGATAGCCAGAAAGGGCAGGATCATCTTTTTTTAAATAGGAAGGTCATGTTTGATGACTTGATTGAATTTTGAGGAGGTCAATGAGGGTCACACAATTGATCTGGTTCAAAATGTATTTTAGGGAGGCTTTTAACAAGGTTTAGATCTTTAAACAAGGTTTAGGTCACCCTAGTTAACCTAAATGCCAAGTTGGATCCAAAATTGCCTGAGTGGCAAAAAGTAAAGGGTAATGGTTGACAGGCATTTTTGAGACTAAAAAGCTGTTTCTATGGAGACCACAGGGATAAGTACTATATCCTTGCAACGTATATATCAATGGTTTATATTTAAATGTAGGGAACATCATTAAGCAGTTTGTAGATGATATGAAAATTGGCTTTTGAGAAAGTGAGGAAGAAAGCTTTAAAGCTATATTAATGGACTGGTCAGGTAAATTTAAAAAATGGAAAATAGAACTCCATCCAGAGAAATGGAGATAATGCATTTGGGAAGAGAAAATGAGCCAAGATAATGCACAATAAATAGAACACCGGGAAGTGTAAAGTAGAGGGATCTTAGACTGCTTGTCCACAGATTCCTGAATGTAGCAAGACTTAAGATAGTTAAAATCACTAAGGCGGGGGAGGGAGAGGGGTGTATTTCCTTTAATAGATGAAGTATAGAATATTAGTCCAGTGAAGTTGTGCTAGATTTGTAAACACACTTATTAGACCATAACTAGGACTCTAGTCATCCCAATACAGAAATGCTATGATTGTACTAGAGAGAATAAAATGGAGATTTATGAGGCTATTACCAGGACTTCAATTTTTTAGCTCTGGGGAAAGGTTGAACAGACTGGGATTGTTTTCTCTACAATTGAAGCAGTTGATTGGAGACTTAATTGAGAAGTAATAAATTATGAGGTGCATAGGTACAATGGATAAAAGGGGCCCAAGCCCTTAACAGAGAGGTCAATTACCGAAGGAAATTAATTTACAGTAGTTAGTAGGATTAGAGAAAGATGAGAATTTTTCTTTTCACCCAGTGAATAGACAACATCACTGTCTGAAAGGGAAATAGAAGTGAAAATATTCATCACATTTAAAAAGACTTTGATATTCACTTGAAAAACCATAACCTAAAGTGTTATTGACCAACAGCTTGTATACCTAATTTTCTAGTGTAGGCTACTATGATTCTAAGAAATGGTTTGCTGCAAATTTGTATCTACTATAAAAACCTTATTAGGTTCAGTGACCTTAGTTTCTTACTTTCATCAGAGTCTTATTTTCACATTGCCCAGTATCTAGTTTTATGAAGTAACTACCTGAAAGTCACCATTCATATACTTATCAGTTAACTGATGTCTTCTATGATACACTTAATGGAGAATATGCAAAGCTTTTTTTGAACTTCTGAGAAAAGCAAACACAAACCAACAGTATGTGAGTGAAGGAGAGACAGCTTACAAGAAGTAAAACACTTTTTAAAGTCAGACTACATATTCTGATGATGTATCACTGGACTTGAAATGTTAACTTTGTTTCTGTCTCCACAGATGCTGCCAGACCTATTGAGTTTCTCCAACACTCTGTCTTTGTTTCTTTTATTCTTTGTTTTTCTTTTGTTTTATGATGAATTCTGATGGTTACAGCACTGCCTTTGTGAATTATTAGTGTTTCTTTATCTACCTGAATAAATCAAGAATTTTTTTTTTAAAAATACTTAACTTTATTTGGGAGATCACTTAAAGGAAGGGGTGAGATAAATACTTTCACAGGACTACCAAGTGTAGCATTGAAAAAGACAGGTCACTATTGCTTGGTTCTCCTGTTTTAAGAAGTTTCTGAGGCTTGTTACGCAAAAAGTCCACCCTAAAAATATTACAACTACCTAGCAGAGGCTAAGACTCTTGACCCAGAAGTATGGCCAGTTCAGTGGCCGATTGAAGTCCCTATCTTGGCAGGACCCCAAAACAAGGCAGAAAAGGAAACCTGGGCAATCTAGTTCTCTACTTCCACACCTTTACATCCACAACCTAGCAACCTTAGAATAAACACAAACATTTGAAGATATTAACTTATAAAAAGGACACTCAGGTTTTACTTTCTGTAATAATTGTTTGCAGAAATTTATTTCATGCTAATCTCCTGTGATCTCCAAATCCTGTACTGCAAATTGGGCACGTATTCAGGCTTTGTTTCTTGTCCATCCTGCAGGTGCTGTGTTTGATGAAGCCACTGGTAAAGTTCTGGTTGTGCAAGATAAAAATAAGGTAAATTGAATAGCAATAACATATTACATTCCTGTTGGGTAAGCCTGACATTCCAAGAAAAAGCCAATTATTGGTGCATAACAGTGTTTGTCTGATTGTTGCTAGAAAAATTCAATACAGGGGGTTCTGATATAATGCGATAGTTCCGTTCTTATGTGACCTCGCATTATAAAAATATCGCAATAGTTGTGACATCTCAGCTAATGGGGCCGGAATTGCATTATTGTCAATACAGGTAAGGAGCGTTCACGTTCCACAAATAGCAGTCTAAATTCTTCAGTTGTGATAAAGCCAATTCATGTTGAAGAAACATGCGTTATAGCAGAACCAATTGTAACTCATAATCATATACCAGTCAGATAATTGATGTCCAGTGTGAAGCACTTACTTAAATGGGGAACAGATAAGGCTGCATTTGACATTCTGCACAAAAATTAGGAAAATCTACTCATTGTGACTTTATGCTTCCATCCACAATATTACCAAACTAAATTATCTGGATTTAAGAATTAGGGTACAAGTTAATAGCTGGAGAACTTACCAAAAATCAAGCATAGCAAAGTATATGGAAAAAGTTAAAAATCACACAACACCAGGTTATAGTCCAACAGGTTTAATTGGAAGCACACTAGCTTTTGGAGCGACACTCCTTCATCAGGTGATAGTGGAGGGCTCGATCGTTACCTGCAGCATATGATTTCAAAATCTGACCGTCCTTCTTGACAACTTATGCAATCTGTGTTTGCATTTGCACAGCAACTCAAAGATTTCTGCACAGGCTGAATGCAAGTTAGGCATCCATGTTTACACTGCCAAACAAAACAAGTTGAAGGGGCTGCAAACTTAAGAGAGTTCAGGCAATTTGTTTGAAAACAAAATTATAAAATATTTTGATTTGGACTCAAACCGTTATTGGAGTAGTTATGATGTCCAGGAGAATCTCATACTTTTGTTGACGAATTTTACAGCATAAGAACTGCAGAATAATTTGCGATATGTTAGCACACCCAAATGTTTTTGTTACCCATTTAGGTACAGAGTAGCTACATTTGAAACTACCGGTATCTTAAGAGGGGAACATTTATTTTACAGGACCCCAATACACATTGCAGTTGATGGTATTCAGTAGCTCCAGTCCAAGGAAATCCTATTTCGCTAAAGGTTTTGTGAGATATATATACATATATATAAAATATATCTTTCATGTGATCCTGTTTTGTTTCTGATATCACTGTTTTGTATGTTGAATTGGTAGTTTATGTTTCGCCAACAATTTAAAGAAATGCACTCGTACTGGGATGACAAATTTCATTCCTTTGCTTTTTACGACTAAATCTTTGGCTTGGATTTCCATAGAGTTGTGAAGATTGTGAAAATCTTAAAAACTGGCAGTGAAGACCTGGATTTAAACTGCCATAGTTGTTTAAAAGACCAATCCTCCACAAATGAAAAAAAAAATTGTGTGCCTGTGTCTATAATAGTTGAAAGATCTCAAATGACCAAGTTATTCAAATAACCAGCTTTTAAAAATTGGGGGAAAAAAGCCTATCTGTGCCTGAGAGAGATGAAAAAATGTTCTAGTCATTCCAATAGCTGTTTATTAACATGGTCAAATGTGTTATTCTTATGGTATTATTAATACTTTCCTGAAGAAGGGCTCATGCCCGAAACGTCGATTCTCCTGCTCCTTGGATGCTGCCTGACCTGCTGCGCTTTTCCAGCAATACACTTTCAGCTCTGATCTCCAGCATCTGCAGTCCTCACTTTCTCCTATTATTAATACTTGACAGCTTCATAAATTATGGTTACAGAAACTGTAAATTCACAGTTTAGTTGACTGTTCAAATAAATTATTAGATGATTAGCTGTATTTGATGCAGGATAGTGAATATAAACACTTGTTTTTATCAGGGATTAAGGCCTTGAAGAGATTTAAAAGCACTGAATGGATTTTCACAAATGAGAGTGATTTTCTTTTAATGTAGTGGAGACTGTAATTGATATTTAAAACATTATTTAATCTGAAACACATCTCCTGAGGTCTGCCTGTGTTTGATACCAGGTGGATTGGCCGTGTAGAGTGTTAAGTGAGAGGTCACAAGTTGGTAGGGAATTGGCATGAGGGCTGTAAGGGGGTATTGGGAGGGTGCATAGAGCAGCATGGGTTACCAAAGGGTGGCCTGTAAATTTAGAGTCCTCTTACGGCTTATAAAAAAAGGTTTAATTTTATTGAGAAAGTTTCTTAGAGTTTGAGAAAGCTTGATTTTTTTCTATTTCCCTTTCCAAATATACAAATAATATTAGCTAACCTTTAGTCCCCAGTCACCACATCCTTTATTAGGCAATTCTTTTGTCAATTTAATAGATTTTGCCTTTGTTATCCCTTCCTTTTTTTAATATGCAAGGGTGCAAACCATCCAAACCATATATATTTATAATTTTAACTAATTTATCAATTATCAGCCCTCTTTCAAACTAAAATGTCTATATCTTGGGGCCTTTTCTTGTAATGTTATGTGCAGTCTCTTAGTTATGCTGATATACACTGAGGCAATTATTTCTGTAATTTCACCGTCATTATAGATGAGCATATTTGCACATCCCTTAATGACCCTATTCATACCTAATTTTGTGTGTCTATAAAATACGTTGTGATATTCTTTGAAAATTTTGTTTTTAAATTGTGTTTGCTTTTTTTTTAACATCTTTACTAACTCTTCATATTCCTGATGGTCATTTTCATCCTTAATTTCAATGTACTTCGTTTAATCTTTATTTGTTTTGTTTTAACGTTGCTCTTATTTCTTTATTCATTTTCTTCTTTACCTGTGAAACATTTGCAATCAGTTTCATTCCAGAATTGCCTCCTTCTGAGGTTCCCACAGATGCCAGTTTAATTCACTCCACATGATACAAAATAGGCTAATGGCTCTGAAACATCCTGATGGTAGTGTGAAAGATTTGTGCTCCAGAACTAGCCATATCCTAGTGAAATTGTTTCAGTATACCCAAAAAAGTGGAGAATTGTCCAACACATTAGCTTAGTATTGGGCACTGCCTGAACTGCAGAATGGTGCACAAAAAAAATAGATAGCTGCCCCAAAAGCCCCTAGGTTCTTTTAGGACAGGGAGATCTCCAAAGCCAGGAAGTGGGATTGGACCAGTGGTGCAGATAAAAAAGCAAAAGTGACATCCTGTTGAAATGCATCCGATGCAAATTTGACCACACCAGCTATACATATAAATTGTATTATTAAGCAATATTAGGCTTACTCTAAGATTAACTAACCTTTAATTATTTATTTACATCAGCTGGTGGACGCAGATTTCAGCACCCATGTCTAGTGTATTTTAGCAGGCAATCAAGTAATGTGGTTGCCACACAACATATTTGAAATGTCACCCCTTCTGTTCCATCCAAGAGATAACATGAACAAGTTAGTAAAATGGGCAGATAGACGGCAGTAGCAAATTAAGAGTATGATAATATATACAGGAAGGATTAACAAGTATGAGATTAAACATTTATCGGATGGCACTAAATGGCCTGGAATAGACTGAATTGGAGATTTGCATCCATGGTTGTCAGAAAGTGCCAGTACTTTCTGATACAGCTATAAAAGAAGCTCTATTGTACAAGAACATAGGACCATAGGGTACAGGAGCAAAAGTGGATCATTCAGCCTGCCAAGTCAACTCCACAATTCGGTGAGATCACGGCTGATCTGATAATCTTCAACTCCACGTTCTTGTATATTGCCTATAACTCTTGATTTCCTTACTAATTAAAAATCTGTCTATCTCAGTCTTGAATATACTTTATAGCCCAGCCTCAACAATCCTCTGTGCTAAAGAATTCCTCAGATTTATCAACCGTTAAGATAGAATCTCTATTATTAAGAACATAGTGATAATGTCACTGGACTAGTAAACCAATAGTTAATAAATCTGGAATCAAATGCTACCCTAAAGGTGACCCAGATTAATGAGAAAACAAAGTGAATTGTTAAAAAAATCAGTCAGGTTAACTCATCATCTTCAGGGAAGGAAATCTTCCATCTTTACCTAGAGAAATGTGGTTGACACTTGAATACCATTTGAAATGTCTTGCCAAGCCATTCAGTCTGGCTGCTATAAAGTTTAAAGAAAGGAATGAAACTGAACAGACCACCAATAACCTAGGCGCTGGAAAGAAGAATAGCAAACCCTGTCCTGTCAATCCTGTAAAGTCCTCTTTAGAGCATCTAATAGTGCAAACATTAAGAAAGCAGTCCCAGAACCTGACATAGTGGCACTCATGAAGCCATATTTTACAGGAAAACCCCAATCACCATCCCTAAGTATGTCTTGCCCCATATGCAGAACAGATCTACTAGAGATAGTGGCACAGGGATGTACAGGCAGGAGGGAGTTGTTTTGGGAATCCTCAGTATTGACTGTAGAGCCCATGCAGTCTCATTGCATCAGGTCAAAAATTGGGAAGAAAATCTCCTGCTGATTACCACCTAACACACCATCCCAGCTGATGAATCACTATTGCTCCATGTTGAAAATCAGTTGAAGGAATCACTGAAGAAAGCACTGAAGCTTAGTATCCACAAATGTACTCTGAGTAGGGAATTTTAATGTCCATCACCAAGAGTGGCTTATTAATACCACTACTGGCCGAGTTGACTAAGTCCCAAAAGACATAGCTGCTAGACTGGAGTTACTGTAGGTGAGGAATGCTGAATGAATGAGAGGGAAAAATTATTTGGCTTCATCCTCACCAATGTACTTGTCAAGAATGCATTTGTCTATGGCAGTATCAGCTGGAGTGAACACTGCATAGTTCTTTTGCTGACAAAATCCTTCACTTTGACAATATGTGCATTGGGTTGTGTGGCACCACCAGCCTACTGGATGGAATAGATTCTGAACAGATCTAGTAACTCAAAACTGGTGATCAATGAGGTGTTGTGGTTCATCAGTGATAACAGAATTATGTTCAATTTCAGAGCTGAATCTTTGATATTTGTTAGCAAAGAGTGAGTTGTGTTGAGTTTTATGGAATGATTCTTGCTGCAAGGCTGAGTGAGCTTTCTCAACATATTTTACCAAACCTACCACATTAATTGCCATTTGAACCCTTGTGGCAAGAATCACTTCCAATTCCCACCCCATCTTATCACATGCCGTTCTTGAAGCAACTCACCACTCAGCGGAGGCCCTCCCAAGACCAGAATCCCTTGCAGCCAAGCTATCTTCCAAAGCCCCTGCACAGCTGCAGGGGTGCAGCCATCAGGAAGTTGTGCTATTCAGCTCTGGAAGGAGTGAGGAGAGGTTATGAAGAAGGGGAGGCTGGCACCACACCGAGAGGGACTTGGTGATCCTCGTGGAAGGAGAAGTAGAAAGCAGTCCTCTTCCTGGAGGACAGGCAGAGAGGCCACAACAACATGCCATGCCACCATGGTTGGAGATCTTCACCTGGGTAGGTGCCATCTTCAGATTGAGGATGACTGGGAGCAGTATAAGAAGGTCAATTATCTTCTCCACTCCACTAGGGTAGGTGCTGTATTTTGCTGTTTGCTATCTCACACTTATTTGTGCAACCTCACCCACTTCCCGCCAGCCCTCATGCTCTGACACCTAGGAGCATGCAGATGTGGTCAAACCTCCACTCTGCCTGCTCCCCCCACACCACGTCTGACCTTTGGAAGTTCCAGGTGAAGACGGTCAAATTGCCTCTGGCAAGAAGACCCGCTGCTTGTTTGACCTGTTCGGATAAATCCCCCAAGATTGCCCAGCTAAAAGTAGAGGACCGCCCACTACAGAACAGGCTCTCCTCCCATTTGTGGAGCAGGAGAGCTCAGTACATTGCAGAGGGAAGGAGAGAAGGATAAAGTTCTACCAACAGCTTATGAGCGTGATGACTGGAAAATGCATGAAAACTGTTTATCCAGCATACCATATGTTGTAAATAGTTGAAAGTTTAGTTTTCATTGTTTTTTTCAATAGTTATTATATTTCATACTCCTTTGCACTTCACTGTTCTTGTGATTCTTTCCCTATCTGTTTTGACTATAGATACTTTGTCATGCTGTGCATCATTCCTTGGCCATTAACCTGGTACAGTGTTTAGGGTGATATGACTGCTAATATGGGAGCAGACTTAGCAATCTACGTGCATGGCATCAGCTCACTATGACACCTTAGACTGCTCCCCTTCATCTTTGGTTGTGTGCACAGGAATGTACATCTGAAGAGTTCTCCAGCAACAGTGACAGGAATATGAAACCAAGATGTCCAGTGCTGTAGGATGGCCGGAAAGTCGGGACCCTGCATGCCTGTATTGCAAAGCTATTGTGTTACAGGACAAGATTATCACCATATGAATGCCCAGTGACTGGTTGCAGAAGCAGGCCCCTTCCTCATAAGCCAGCTCACTTACCCTGCCTATTGCAATTTCCTTTGCACCCGATCTCCTCAATGTTGCACTCTAACTATGTGCTTCACAATTGTAACAGGTTTTCTGAGTGGCTTTCAGCCTCAATGTTAACGCACCATCATGATCCCCAATATCACCCCCTTCTTTCTATGTTCCCATTCTGTCAACTCCACAGGCTTCACTCTTCCCCAAGTCATCATCCAAGCTGTATACATGTGACTTCAACAGCTACCTGTTCCTTCCTTCTTCAAGCTGTTGATTTTGGATGAGTTTGTGATCACAGTTACTTAATATATGCAGTTGACAATTTGTGGCAATTTCCTGAGTTTTTTGAGTTTGTTATACAGTAATTCAGATATGATACATTAGTCAACTAGAAAAAGACAGTATATAACCATGACCAGAGTCTCTTATAGCACAGTAGCAGTGCTCTACATCTGAACGAGGAGGCCTGGGATCAAATACCTCTTGCTCCAGAGGCGTCTCATAACATCTCTGAACAGGTTGAGGAGAAAAATCTACAACCATGGCCATTGACATTGTACACTGATACCAGAGGGAAAACAGGACTTAATGCAGAATGCATGGATCTTGTCAAAGTTGTCTATTATCTAGCTGAGGTGTTAGGAGACACTAGTTTGGATCTTCCTCCTCTTCTGGTTTATTTATCATCTGGAGAAAACAGTTCTCTGAAGACTGCTTGACACGAATCACCCAATAAGGACAGTTGCCTACAATGACCGCCTGAAGATAACCACTCTGTGAAGACCACCCTCTGCCCCAGAGTATTTATTGATATAATCTATTTCTAGGGCCAGGTAGTTTATACTGTGTCAATCAATTGTCTGAATCCTTTTGTCAATAACCATTGGACACCTATTCGTGTCATTGAATAACCATCACCCATTGCCCATCTCATTTGAAAATTAAGTTTCATGTCTTCAAAGCACAAAACTTTTATTTTCAAAAATATTGCCCTAATAGTCAGGATTTGTGGCTATTGATAATTTTTGTGGAAGGGTAGTTACTACTGTAACACAGTTAAATGTGGTCTCAAACTGTGCAGGAACTATTCAGTATGGAATAATAAATGCACAATGTTTAACAAGGCACCCCAATTTCAACAGTCCTCCCTTTGAGAAGGAAATATATTTAATGACATCTCACAATTATCTTTAACTAACCTATTTATTTCTAAGGTTCAAGTTTAGATCCTTAATTTCTTGATGTTATGTTGCAGCTGACATAATAAAGCTAAAGGAACTGCTAATATTAACATTTGAGCAGCTGTTATACATAAGGGGCAACATCCTCAACCCAGGGATCTGACTGATATTGTAGAATCGATCATATCAGACACACTGTCCTGGCTTTTGAATTTCTTCCATTTCTTTGGTTGAACCACTTTAACTAAATGTTGTTTTCTGAGGTACTGGTCATTATCTAGGATTGAACTGAGATTTAGAGACAAAGAGGGAATTGGGTGGCCTTAAGTGCCTCATTCTGCATGGCGATATTTATTCTCAGTGCTATGATATTATGTATGGAACCTCCTATTATAGCTGTCTCAGTAAGTTGGCAGCAGAACGTGGGCTTCCAAGTGGGACAGATATCTCACTCTTTGGTCTCCCTGATTTTTGCTTTCATTTTTCCTTATATCAAGTTTTTGTATTTCTTCCTCATCCTTTGAGAACTTTGGCTTATCCTTAGCTGATTACGGTACATTTGATTAGAATAACCAATTATATAAGCCCTTTAAGTTCAGCAGCTCTCCCTCGCCTATACCTATACGGTGGAATTTTCTTATTTAGCATGTTCTTTCCTTAGCCTTCAATTGTCTTAATTCTCAATTCATTTCATTTTAATTTAATTTATACCCACTCATAGCAATCTCTTTGGATTGTGTGTCAGTGCCTTCTCATTTAAAATGTATCTTGCTGCTCTTCAGGTTACAGTAGCCATTTTGTCAAATAGATGCACGAGTCTGAAACCTTTTCTTCAGTTCATTTTCACTATGCATTCCCTTATGTTAGTTACTTCAGATATATTTCAAATTGCACACATTTTTAAAAGGGACCCCAATTTCCAACACTGTCCCCATAATTTCTACAGACAAAGTTAAGAGCACAACTGTGGCCCACTCACTCAAGCAACTTGATCTACTAGTACTAACCCTCACTTCTCTAGACTTGTGGACACATGTCCAACTGCAACGTCCTTCCCACATTCCCAAATTATTACCTATGGAGACAAAGGACTGAACATGACCCTTACTCTGGAGGATAAAGGCACTGTCCTCCTGTGCAATGCCACCTCCAAACGGATGCCTGATCATGGCCAACGTCTGGGACTGTTCTTGATTAACTATGCTGGACCACCCTGAATGACTAGGCATCCCCATAGTCTTCACATTCCTTCTCTAAGACTTCTAGACATGTTATACTGCTTGCTTTAAATGCTGTGTATTTGGCACAAATACTGAAACCACATGGTGCAAGTAATAGACCGATGTGCCACACTGACGCATGGCAAGATGCACTTGCACTTGGCTGAGGACTGCAGCACAGCCATCTGCTTGGTTGTGCAACTATGCCATTTGCCAATGTGAATCATGGCAGGGTAAGGCAATACATGTATGCTGCATATATGCCAGTAGACACCACATAAATGTGCGCTGAAAGAGCAAGGGAGCAGTCCTGATAGGCAGGCTAGTCTACATCATGTAATGGGCTCCTTTCCCTGTGTAACTATACACTGCTGGTTACTAGTGTCTCCTGCAAACCAGTTTGTCCTTGCAAGTGTCGTGCCAATACATTGGAAGATATTGGCAATGACTCCCTGAAAGTGCAGTGTCAATGTCCACGATGGAAGGGTTCATGGGGCTAGTGCTGCCGAATCATGCCGTGTTCTGAAATTTTTCTGTGGGCAAAGTGGAAGTAAGCAGGTAGTTGAACCTACCAAAAAATCTCTCTCTGTTTTCTCTGTTGAATTTTCCTGACAGCTGATTACTATGGCCAGTTTGGTAAGATCACAACCCATGGTCGGAACTATCCTAATAGCCAGCAGCATATAGAGGAACAGATATGTGGACAGATTATGGAAAAATGTAAAAACGAAAGGATGTTGTGGTGGGTGATTTTAACTTCCCCTATATTGACTGAGACGTCCCTTAAACTGGGGCTTCGAGGAGGAGAAATTTGTTAGGCACATCAGTGAGGGTTTCTTGAAGCAATATGTAAATAGTCCAACTAAGGAAGGGCCATACTAGACCTGATGGTGGGAAATGAGCCTGGTCAGTGATCAAAGTTTCACTGGAGGAGCATTTCAGGAACAGTGACTATAATTCCATAACTTTTAAGTTATGTATGGATAAGAATAAGAGTTGTTCCTGAGTGAAAGTATTAAAATGGGGGAAGGCTAACTGTGACAATATTAGACAGGAACTCAAGAATGGAGATGGAGTGGAGGGGGCCAGTGATTGTTTGAGGGTAAATCCACATCTGTCATGCAGAAATCTTTTAAAGACCAGTTGATTAGAGTCATAGAGCATGGAAACAGGCCGTTTGGCCCAACTTGTCCATGCCAACTTGGTTTCCTAAACTGAACTAGTCCTGTTTGCTTGCGATTGGCCAATATCCCCTAAACCTTCCTGTCCATGTACCTGTTCAAATGTCTTTTATATGTTGTAATTGTACACGTCTCTACCACTTCCTCTGGCAGCTCGTTCCATATAGACACCATCCTCTATGTGAAAAAGGTGACCCTCAGGTCCCTTTAAATCTTTCTCCTCTCAGCTTAACCCTATGCCCCCTCTAGTTTTGAACTCTCCTACCCTGGAGAAAAGATCTTGGCTGTTAACCTACTGATATTATAAACCTCTGTGAGGACACACCTCAGCCTCCTGTGCTCCTGGGAAAACAAGTCCCAGTCTTTCCAGTCTCTCCTTTTAATTCAAACCTTCCAACCTTGGTAACAGCCTTGTAAATCTTTTTTGCACCCTTTCCAGTTGTATTACATCCCTCCTGTAGGAGGATGACAAGAATTGTAGGCAGTACTCCAAATGTGGCCTTACCAATCTCTTGTACAGATGTAACACGACGTCCCAAGCCTGTACTCAGTGCTCTGAACCATGAAGGCAAGCGTGCCAAATGCTTCTTCACCCACCTTGTCTTCCTGTTATGCCACTTTCAAGGAACTATTTACCTGCAACTCTGTGTATTGTCTCTCTGGTCAATGACACACCCTATAACTCTACCATTAGCTGTGTCAGTCCTGCATGTTCATAACGTGGCCACAGTTTCCAGTGTGTGTACTGTAGAGTTATCCTAATGCCGCATAAGCAAATGTTTTCTGTCATTGTGGTGAAAATTCCTGGTAGGATGTTCAGTATCCAACATAACTGCTTTATAGCAAACAGTTTTCTTTCCATTGTTCTTGAATTTATGAAGCCTTATCTCTGTTCTCCTTAGTAGAACTGGAATCTCCCCTAGCGAGCTGTTTCCTATACCTTTTCTGGTTTTTGTACCTACTACTGCTTTATAGTACTAGATGACTTGTGAATTGCAAACTTCTCAAACTGAATCTTTACCTTAGCCAGACTGTCAAACTTTGTATTTGGGAATTCTTGAACCTCTAGAGAAAGATTCTATTCCTTTAATTTGAGCTAAAGGAGTCTGTGGGAGATATAATCGCTGGACTATTAATCCAGAGATCAGATAATGTTCTGGGCATCCAGATTCAAGTCCTGTTATGGCAAGTAGTGTAATTTGAATTCAATAAAATAAATATTGAATTCAGAGTCAAATAACAATCATACAACCATTGAGGATTGTCAGGAAAATTCCATTTGTTACACTAATGTATTTTAGGAAAGGTAACTACTATTGTTATCTCATCTGACATACATGTGACTCCAGACCCACAACAACGAGGTTCTCAACAGACAATTAGGCATGGGCAATAAATGCTGGCCTCGCCAGAGTTGCCCACATCCAATGAATAAAAACAAAATTCTGCAGGTTGTGGGTAATGAAGAAGATCCAGTGAAAAGGGACCACAGTTTGGATAGATAATAGCAAATGATAAACATAACCATGAAGCTTTATGCTGTCAGGCTACATGACAATATGTTTTTTTTCTGAGATACGTGAAAGAATACAAGTAATAGTCAAACTCCCTATTAGTTCAGATAAGCCCATTGCCTCAGGTCCCATAGGTCTGGTAGGGCTATAGATTTGTGATGCTTATGGTGTTTCAGCTTTAATTGAGCAACAAGATTTATTGCTGATTCCTGGTCATGCCCCTTTGCATTACAAAGAGATGAGTTAATGAGTGTCTCCTTGAAAGAAAAATGTACATGTATGGATGTACACATATTAAGAGGAAGCAGAAGCAAAAGGCAAGCAGGATGGGAGGATATTGAACTTTGGGTAAGTAGATGTGAAGTGATGCATGAGCCATGAGAAAAGTAGATTGTGCAAAGGCCAACTAGTTTGAATAAAATTGTATTTTTGCAACTGTCAAGGGAACAAGGAAATGGTGAATCTCATTTTGAATGAGGTTGAGAAGATTTGTAGCTCAGGTTGATGATAAGTATGTAAGTTAGCTCGCTGAGCTGGAAGGTTTGTTTTCAGACGTTTCATCAACATGACTAGGTAACATTATCAGTGAGAGTCTCTGGTGAAATGCTGGTGGTATGTCCCACCTCTCTATTTATAGGTCTTGGTTTCTTAAGGTGGGTGATGTCATTTCCAGTTCTTTTTTTCAAGGGAAGGTAGATGGGATCTAAGTCGATGTGTTTATTGATGGAACTCTGGTTAGAATGCCATGCCTTAAAGAATTATTGTGCATGTCTTTGTTTCGTCTGTCCTAGTTAAAGTGGTGTTCTTTTTGTCTGTATGTATGGAAACTAGTGATAGTGGATAGAAGCATCAGTAGGTCAGATAGCCTTTCAAGCTTGCTCCACCATTCAGTAAGATCATGGCTGATCTTCTACCTCACTTCCATCTTCCCACATTATCCCCAGATGTCTCAATTTTCTTAGTACCCAAAAATCCATTGAATTTTTTATCTTGAATATACTCAACAGTTTAGCAGCAACAAGTCTCTGGTGCAGAGATCTCCTAAGATTCTCAACTCTTGAAGTGAAGAAATTTCTCTTAATAGAACGTAGAACATTATAGCACAGTACAGGCCCTTCGGTCCTCAATGATGTACCGACCTGTGAAACCAATCTAAAGCCCACCTAACCTACACTATTCCATTTTCATCCATATGTTTATCCAGTGACCACTTAAATGCCCTTAAAGTTGGCAAGTGTACTACTATTGCAGGCAGGGCATTCCACACCCCTACTACTCTCTGAGTAAAGAAGCTACCTCTGACTGTCCTATGTCTATTACCTCTCAATTTAAAGCTATGTCGCCTCGTGCTCGCCATCACTGTCCGAGGAAAAAGGTTCTCACTGTCCACCCTATCTAACCCTCTTATTATCTTATATGTCTCAATTAAGTCACATCTCAACCTTTTTCTCTCTAGCAAAAACAGCCTCAAGTCCCTCAGTCTTTCCTCATAAGACCTTCCCTCCATACCAGACAACATCCTAGTAAATCTCCTCTGAACCCTTTCCAACGCTTCCACGTCCTTCCTATAAGGCGGTGACCAGAACTGTACGCAATACTCAAAGTGCGGCCGCACCAGAGTTTTGTACAGCCGCTGCGTGACCTCATGGTTCCGAAATTCAATCCCTCTACCAGTAAAAGCTAACATACCGTATGCCTTCTTAACAACCCTATCAACCTGGGTGGCAACTTTTAGGTATCCATGTACGTGGACACTGAGATCTCTCTGCTCATCGACAGTAGTAAGAATCTTACCATTAGCCTAGTACTCTTTATTCCTGTTACTCCTTCCAAAGTGAATCACCTCACACTTCTCCACATTAAACTGCATTTGCCACCTCTCAGCCAAGCTCTTCAGCTTATCTATGTCCATCTGTAATTGCAATATCCTTCGGTACTATCCACAACTCCACCGACCTTAGTGTCATCCACAAACTTACTAACCCATCCTCCTTCACCCTCATCCAGATCATTTATAAAAATGACAAACAGCAGCAGCCCCAAAACAGATCCTTGCAGTACACCACTAGTAACTGAATTCCAGGATGAACATTTCCCATCAACCACCACCCTCTGTCTTCTTTCAGCTAGCCAATTTCTGATCCAAACCACTAAATCACCTTCAATCCTATGCCTCCATACTTTCTGCAATAGCCTATCGTGAGGAATCTTATCAAATGCCTTACTGAAATCCATAAAACACCACATCAACCACTTTACCCTTATCCATGCCATACATTTCTTTGACTCTTTGACCTGTTTCGTCATCTTCTCAAAAAACTCAATAAGGTTTGTGAGGTATGATCTACCCTTCACAAAGCGTTTGGACTATCCTTTATCAACCTATTCCTTTCTAGATGATTATAAATCCTATCTCTTATAACCTTTTCCAACACTTTACCCACAACTGAAGGAAGGCTTACAGGTCTATAATTACCAGGGTTGTCTCTACTTCCCTTCTTGCACAAGGGGACAACATTTGCTATCCTCCAGTCTTCTGGCACCATTCCTGTAGACAATGACGACACAAAAGATCAAAGCCAAAGGTTCTGCGACCTCTTACCTGGCTTCCCAGAGAATCCTAAGATAAATCCCATCCGGCCCAGAGGATTTATCTATTTTCACACTTGCCAGAATTGCTAAAACCTCCTCCATGTGAACCTCAATCCTGACTAGTCTAGTAGTCTGTATCTCAGTATTCTTCTGGACGACATTGTTTTTTTCCAGTCTGAATACTGAATGAAAAATATTCATCTAGCGCTTCCCCTATCTCCTTGATAGCTGGTCCCTTATCATGGGACTGTGACCACATGTTCTAGATTTCCCACCTAAGGGAAATATTTTTTTCAATATGTTGCCCTCTAAATTTTCATTTAGATCATCTCTCATTTCAAATTCCGGAGAATATAGGCTTAGTGTAATCAATTTGTCTTCATAAGACAATCCTCTCATCCCAGAAGCCATTCCAAAGAATCTGCATTAGATCCCTTCTCAGGGGCAAGTACATTATTCCTTAGATAAGAAGACAAAAATTACGTACAATACTCCGGGTATTGCATCATCAAGGCTCAGGCTAACTTTTGTAAGACTTCTTTACTCTTTCCTTCCAATACCCTTCGTAACAAAAGCTAACATAGCACTTAAAACCAAAATACTATGAATGCTGGAAAGCTTAAATAAAAACAGAAAATTCCAGAGAAACTCAGCAGGTTCTGAAGAAGAGTTATATCAGATTTAAAACATTAACTGTTGCTTGCTCAACAGATGCTGAGTTTCATCAGCATTTTCTGTTTTTTTTTGCCAACGTACCAGTTACTTACCTAATTGTTTACTGTACCTGCACATAGACTTCCAGTGATTTATGTACAAGGATCAAATGCAGTATTTCCCAGTTTCCCACATTAAAAAAAACTTCTTTATTCTTACAACTAAAATAGACAACTTCACACTTCGCTGCAATCGTTTTTACCGGTCGTGTTCTCGTCTACTGAGCCCAACACGTTTTAGCCTTCTACAACCTCTTTGGATCCTCTTTATCTCTCAGTTTCCCACTTAATTTTGTGTGATCAGCAAATTTGGATAAGTTCCATTCAATCATTTCACCTAAGTAATTGAAAAAGCCTGTAAGTAGCTAAGGCCCAAGGTAACCCACAGGTTACATACTGCCACCCAAAAAAGACCCATTTCTTCCTACTCTGTTTTCTGTCCATCAACCAGTCATCAATGCAGACTATTTATTACTTTCATTTTCATGATACTTGTTTAATGACCTCTTGTGTGTCACCTCATCTGATGCTATTGAAATTCCAAATACATGACATCCACTGGTTCAACAGCTTCATATTTTCTCATTAAGTTCACTGTGCTAAATATTTTCTTAGTGAAGTATGACCGTGGCAGCATACATGCTGCCTTACAGGTCCAGCACATTAACATTACAACTGCAAACTATTCTACTCCTCACTGTCTCATATGTCATTCAGTTCAATGACTGATATCCTTGTAGCAGTCATAGTGCCTTTCTTCTGCAGTAGCCCACTATACTATCAGAATTTGAGTCTCCATGCCAAACCAGGGGCTGACTGCTGACCTTCTGGTTAATGACGCCATTGAGTGATCGACAAACATACGTCCAACCATATAACCAACATAAAAGGTTATCAAGCAGATGATGAGTGCACCAGAAATGCTTCAGGAATACTCTGGAAGAAACCTCTACATTATCTTCCAGAGTGTGTGTTATGATTCCGCGTGACCTTCCGCGTTTGGAGGAGGCAGCCAAACACAAAACCCTTCCAGCTAGACATTTCATCAACAGCTCAACTGATTGCACTAATAATGAATATAATCCCAATTCACTATGCACCAACAATCCTATACATTTCCTAACTATCACAGCATCCTGTTGGTCAGAATGTTGACATAAAAGAGTTCAGGACCAACATGTTCCTATGAAAATGAAGGATAAGGATGACAAGATTCAGGAACCTTGGATGACAAGAGAAATTGTGATCTTAGTGAAAAAGAAAAAGGCATATGTAAGGTTTAGGAAACTGAAGACAGACAGAGCTATTGAAGTATATAAGAAAAGCAGGAAAGTACTTAAACAAGGAGTTAGGAGGTGTAAAGAGGCGCCATGAAAAGTCCTTGGCCAGACAGAATTAAAGGGAAATACTAAGGCATTTTATACGTATATAAGGAGCAAGAGGTAGCTAGGGAAAAGGTAGCTTCACTCAAGGGAATTAATGCATGGAGCCGGAGGAAGCGGGTAAGATCCTTAACAATACTTTGCATTCATATTCACAAAGGAGAAGGACATGAAGAGGGGTATACTGACATTCGAGGGAATGTCTGTATAAAACAGGTGATGGTGGTGTTGGGTGTTTTGAAAAGCATTAAGGTAGAGAAGTCCCCATGACTTGATGGGATCTAATACTGCGAGAGGCAAGTTGGAAACTTTAACTCCCCAACCTCTTCCCCTCCCACCCCCCCACCCCCCAACAACTCCGCCAAGGACATGCAGGTCCTGGGCCTCCTCCACTGCCAAACTCTGACACCTGGAGGAAGAATGCCTCATCTTCCGCCTTGGGATCCTCCCACCACACGGAAATAATGTGGATTTCACCAGTTTCCTCATTTCCCTCCCCTCACCTTATCCCAGATCCAACCTTCCAACTCGGCGCCTGTCCTACTGTCCATCTTCTTTCCCACCTATCCGCTGCACCCTCCTCTCTGAACTATCACCATCATCCCCACCTTCATCTACCTGTTGCACTCTCAGCTACCTTCCCCCTAGCCCCACACTGCTCCTATTTATCTCTCAGCCCCCAACTCACAAGCTTCATTCCTACTGAAGAGCTTATGCCCGAAACGTTGATTCTCCTGCTCCCCAGATGCTGCCTGACTTGCTGTGCTTTTCCAGCACCACACTCTCAACTGAAATCTTTATATTTCTATTTTTCACGAGGGAGGTCCCAGAGGACTGGGAAATAGCCAATTGTGTTCCTTTGTGAGAAACTATGAGAGACAATTTAGCTTACCCTTGTGATCTGGATTTTTGATTTTCAGGATTTTGTCTCGTTTGTCTTTTTCCACCCATTATATTTGTGTGTATTAAACTGTCTTCATCTGTCTTTTATCTGTTGTCTGTAAATTTAGTTAGGATAATAAAAGGAAAAAAAATAGTCGACATAATGGTAGATTTATAATCCTTTCTCAGCCATTTGAAGTAGTTAGGTGTGGTTACAATAAATAGGATTGTTTACTGTTAATGACAAAATTTGGTGTGAATTGCTTTTGTCCTGAATGGCAGTCAGTCAGACGAATTAATCATATGAGTGGTCTTTTGTGATGGCTTGTCAAACAGTGAGCCATGATTAGCACTACATATTGCATAGTTAAGTCATGCCAATATACTTGTTTTGAATCTTTCCAACAGCAAAGTAGGCTTTGAATATCTTTGAAAAAGGGCTGTATTTCCAAGCACATACAGTTTGCTTAGAGTCATAGAGATATACAGCATGGAAACAGTCCCTTCAATCCAACTCATCTAAGCCGACCAGATATCCTATATAAATCTAGTCCAATTTGCCAGCATTTGGCCCACATTCCTCTAAATGCTTCCTATTCATATACCTTTCCAGATGCCTTTTAAACGTTGTAATTGTACCAGCCGCCACCATTTCCTCTGGCAGCTCACTCCATACACACACACCACGCACTGTGTGAAAATGTTGCCCTTTTAAATCTTTCCAGTCTCACCTTAAAGCTATGGCCTCTAGTTCTGGACTCCCCCACCCCACGAAAAAGATCTTGGATATATGCCCTATGATACCCCTCGTGATTTTGTCAACCTCCATAAGGTCACCCCTCAGCCTCTGATGCTCCAGGGAAAATAGCCCTAGCCTATTCAGCCTTTCCCTATAGCTCAAACCCTCCAACCTTGACAACATTCATGTAAGTGTTTTCTGAACTCTTTAAAGTCTCACAGCGTTCCATCCTAAAGCAGGGAGAGTTGAATTGCACGCAGTATTCCAACAGTGGCCGAACCAATGTCCTGTACAGCCGCAACATGACCTCCCAACTCGTATACTCAATTCATTGACCAATAAAAGCAAGCATACCAAACGCCTTCTTCATTATCCTATCTACCTGTGACTTCACTTTAAAGAAACTATGGACCTGCACTCCAAGGTCTCTTTGTTCAGCAACACTCCCCAGGACCTTACCATTAAGTGTACAAGTCCTGCTCTGACTTGCCTTTCCAAAATGCAGCACCTCACATTCTTCTAAATTAATTTCCATCTGCCACTTCTCAACTCATTGGCCCATCTGATCAAGATCTCATTGTACTTTGAGGTAATCTTCTTCACTGTCCACCTCACCTCCAATTTTGGTATCATCTGCAAACTTAGTGACCGTGTCTCCTGTTATATAAATGACTGATGGTCACAAGCCTCTAATCTGAAAAGCTACCCTCCACCCTCTGTCTTTTACCTTCGAACCAGTTCTATATCCAAATGGTTAGTTCTCCCTGTATTCCATGTGATCTAACCTTGCTAACCAGTCTACCATGAGGAACCTTGTCGAAGCCTTACTGAAGTCCATATTGATCGTGTCCACCACTGCTCTGCCCTCATGAATACTCTTCATTGCTTCTTCAAAAAACTCAATTAAATTAGTGAGAAATGATTTTCCATGAATAAAGCCATATTGATTCTCCCTAATCAGTTCATGCCTTTCCAAATACATGTCAATCCTATCCCTCAAAAATTCCCTCCAACAACTTGCCCACCACCAATGTCAGCCTCACTGACCTAAAGTTCCTTGGCTTTTCCTGACGACCTTGTTTAAATGATAGCACCATGTTAGACAACCTCCAGTCTTCCGGCATCTCTCATGTGGCTATCGATGATACAAATATCTTAGCAAGGGACCCAGCAATCACTTCCTTAGGTTCCCGCAAAGTTCTAGGGTACACTTATTCAAGTCCCAGGGATTTAACCACCTTTTGGATTTTAAGCCAATTGGCACCTCCTTTTCTGTAATCTGAACATTTTTCAAGATGTCGCTATTTATTTCCCCAAATTCTATATCTTCCATATCCAGTCCACAGTAAACACTGATGTAAATTACTTGTTTAGTATATTCCCCCATCTCCTGCAGTTCCACAGTCTTGCTGAGTTTTGAGGGGCTGGAGATGGAGATGGAGATCAGGATGGAAGATCCTCTGCTTTTTTACATCCTCAGAAGAATTCACAAACTCAACAAATGCTTTTTCTCCGCCATATCAGACATAAAAGAACGTAAGTACAACAAGTTTTCACGTTGGGATTTCCTCGACCATTTCAGAATCTTCTCCTGGCCTCCGGAACTGCTCAGACTCCATTAGCCATGTGGCTGTTCCAGCCACCACCACCGCAGTGAGCGATGATGTCACTTCCGCCTCCACCAGACCACAGCCACTACCGACCATATTGCCTCCGCAATCGCTGTCCAGACAACCATCTCCGGATCTCTGGCGCTGTGAGGCAGCAGTGCTAACCACTGTGCGACCGTGCCGCCCACCAAGAGGGATTTTAAATTTCCATACATAGACTGGGACTGCCATTGTGTTAAGGGTTTAGATGGAGAGGAATTTGTTAAGTGCATACAAGAAAATTGTCTGATTCAGAATGTGCATATACCTACCAGAGAAGGTGCAAAACCTGACCTACTCTTGGGAAATAAGGCAGGGCAAGTGACTGAGGTGTCATTGGGGGGGCACCTTAAGGCCAGGAACCATAATTTTATTAGTTTTAAAATAATGATGCAAAAGGATAGACCGGATCTAAATGTTAAATTTCTAAATTGGAGGAAGGCCAACTTTGATGGTATTTGGCAAGAACTTTCAAAAGTTGACTGGGGACAGATGTTTGCAGATAAAGGGATGGCTGGAAAATGGGAAGCCTTCAAAAATGAGATAATTAGAGTCCAGAGACATTGTGTTCCTGTTAGCATGAAGGGCAATGCTAGTAGGTGTAGGGAATCAAGAAAAAGAAGGAAATCAAGAAAAAGAAGGAAGCATATGTCAGGTTTAGACAGCAGACATCAAGTGAATCCTTAAGAGTATAAAGGCAGCAGCAGTATACGTAAGAGGTATATCAGGATGACAGAAAGGAGACATGAGACAGCTTTGGCAAACAGGGTTAAGGAGAAGCCAGAGGGATTTTAAAATACATTAAGGACAAAAGGGTAACTAGGGAGAGAATAGGACCTCTCCATCTCCATCTCCAGCAACCAACATTTGCTGCAAATCCACCAACTCCCACAGCTACTGGACTACACCTCCTCCCACCCTATCTCCTGTAAAAACACTATCCCTTATTCCCAATTCCTCTGCCTCTGCTGCATCTGTTCTCAGGAGAACCAGTTCCACCATAAAACATCCCAGATGGCCTCCTTCTTCAAAGACCGCAATTTCCCCTTCCATGTGGTTGACAGCACATCTCCTCCACTTTCTCCTCCTCTGCCCTTAAACTCCACCCCTCCAATTGTAACAGGGATAGAAACTCCCGGTCTTCACCTTCCACCCCACCCCACTAACCTCTGCATACTTCGCATCATCTTCCTCCACCTGCAAATAGGCCCCACCACTAGGGATATATTTCCCTGCGCGTGCCTATCTGCATTCCAGACAGACCATTCCCTCCGCGATTCCTACGCCAGATCCATGCCCTCCCCACCCTGGCACCTTCCCCTGCCACCGCAGCAAGTGCAAAACCTATGACCGTATCTCCCCACTCACCTCAGTCCAAGGCCCCAAAGGATCTTTCCACATCTGACAGAAATTTAACTGTATTTCACACACGATATCTATTGTATCCGTTGCACCCAATGTGGCCTCCTCTACATCAGGAAGACAGGACACCAACTTATGGATCGTTTCAGAGAACATCTCTGGGACACCCACACCAACTGACCCCACCGCCCCATGGCTGAACATGCAGGTCATGGGCCTCCTCCATTGCCAAACTCTTACCACCCGACGCTTGGAGGAAGAACGCCTTGGGACCCTGCAATCACATGGGATAAATGTGGATTTCACCAGTTTCCTCATTTCCCCTTCCCCCACCTTATCCCAGTCCCAAGCTTCCAACTTGGCAACACCCCCTTGACCAGTCCCACCTGTCCATCTTCCTTCCTATTCACCCACTTCACCCTCCCCTCTGACCTATCACTTCCACCCACACCTTTATCTACCTATCACATTCCCAGCTACCTCCCCCCGAGTCGCACTTCCCCTCCCATTTATCTTTCAGATCCCCGGCCCACAAGCCTCATTACTGATGAAGGGCTTGTGCCCGAACCGTCGATTCAGGATGCTGCCCGACCTGCTGCGGTCTTCCAGCACCACAGTCTCGACTCTGATCTCCAGCATCAGCAGTCCTCGCTTTCTCTTAATTTCAACTTTGGCAAACTATTTGTTCCTGACCTGAGCTTGCAACCCTATATTCCCTTCATGACCATGACTGTCTACTTCCTAGTCCTGTCACCCACTTGTTCCCTAATCTTAGCTTATCTAATTAAACCCTTATGCGCGCTTGTAACTTCGAGACTCAGCTATTCCAATGCTGTTCTATTTGGTCTCCCAACCTGCACCCTCTGTAAAGGCCGATGAGGGGAGAGGCCATTTTGGATTTGGTGCTCGGCATGAACCAGGACAGGTGACAGTGACCACAACTGCCTCACATTTACCGTAGCCTTGGAGAGGGAAAGGTGAAGTTACCAAGGGAAGATATTTAATTTGGGAAAAGGAAATTATGACACTATCAGACTGGAGTTGGGAAGTATAGATTTGGAGCAATTGTTCCACAGAAAGGGCACAGCAGACATGTGGAGATTGTTCAAGGAGCAGTTGCTGTGAGTGATGCACAAATTTGTTCCTCTGAGACAGGTAAGGGGTAAGATTAAGGAGCCTTGGATGACGAGAACAGAGCAGCTTCTCGTCAAAAGGAAGCAAGGATCGAGCACAGCTTTAGAGGATTACAGGCTTGCTAGAAAGGAGCTCAGAAATGGACTGAAGAAAGCCTGGATGGGACACAAAAAAGGCTTGTCAGGAAGGATTAGGGAGAACCCAAAGGCATTTTACTCATATGTGAGGAATAGGAGAATGATCAGGAAGAAGGTAGGGCCTTCCTGATGAAGGTCTTTTGCCCGACATGTCGGTTTTCCTGCTCCTCGGACTCTGTCTGACCTGCTGTGCTTTTCCAGCAGCACTCCAATCTTGACTCTGATCTCCAGCATTTATGGAACATAGCATGATTAAAGGCATTCAGCATGGCTTTTGAAGGGGCAGGTCATGTCTCACTAATCTTATTGATTTCTTTGAGGAGGTGACAAGACAAGTCGACGAAGGTTGAGCAGTGGAGTGGTGTCCCGCAGGGCTCTGTTCTGGGGCCTCTGCTCTTTGTAGTTTTTATGAGATGAGGAGGTTGAGGGTTGGGTTAGTAAATTTGCAGATGACACAAAATTTGGAGGTGCTGTTGATAGTATCGAGGGTTATTGCAGGCTGCAGCGTGACATAGACAGGATGCAGAGCTGGGCTGAGAAATGGCAGATGGAGTTCAACCTGGATAAATGCGAAGTGGTGCATTTTGGAAGATCGAACTCAAATGATGAATATAAGATTAAAGACAGGATTCATGGCAGTGTGGAGGAATAGAGGTATCTTGGTATTCAAGTACATAGATCCCTCAAAGTTGCCACCCAAGTGGATAGGGTTGTTCAGAAAGCATATGGTATTTTGGCTTTCATAACAGGGGGATCAAGTTTAAGAGCCGCAAGGTTTTGCTACAGCTCTACAAGTCCCTGGTGAGACCACACATGGAATATTGTGTCCAGTTCTGGTCACCCTACTATAGGAACGATACAGAGGCTTTGGAGAGGGTGCAAAGAAGGTTTACCAGGATGCTGCCAGGAACTGGAGAGCTTGCCTTATGAAGACAGGTTGACTAAGCTCAGACATTTTTCTCTCTGGAGAGAAGGAGGAAGAGAGGTGACCTGATCGAGATATCAAGGTAACGAGAGGCATGGATACAATCAATAGCAAGAGACTTTTCCCCAGGGTAGGATTGACTGGCACGAGGGTTCATAGTTTTAAGATATTAGGAGAAAGGGATAGATGGGACTTCAGAGGTAGGTTCTTTATGCAGAGAATTGTGAATGCATGAAATGAGTTGCCAGCGGTGGTGGTGGAAGCAGAGTCATTCGGGACATTTAAGCAACTGCTGGACATGCACTTGGACAGCAGTGACTTGAGGGGTGTGTAGGTTAGGTTATTTTATTTTACATTAGGATTAATCCTCGGCACAATATTGTGGGCCGAAGGGCCTGTTCTGTGCTGTACTTTCCTATGTTCTATGTTCTAAACTAGAGCTCATCCAGAACTCTCCTGTCCATATCATACTCTCAAAAAGTCCAGCTCACCTGTTACCTTTGTGCTCTCCAAATTGCATTGACTTCCTGTTTGTCAGCACCTCAATTTAAAAACTCTTCGCTTTGTTTTTACATTAGTGAATGGCCCTACGCTGTTTTTATCTCTGCAGCTTCCCCAGCCCCTCAGCCTTTAATGTGAGTGGTTAAAGAGCGGAAGATAATGGCTCAGATTTTTTTCCTGACATAATGTATTCCTGGCTGCTGCACATTCATGGTAGCAAGTATTATAGTCAACAATTCCACTCCCTCAGAGAGGCATGCAGTTCATAAATATATGTAAATTGGAATCTTAATAGCACCCTTAATGTGACTTTAACTACTAAAGTTTGTATTTAACACAGGTTGGCAAGATTATCATGGCAATCCTGATGTAATTGTTTCATGAATCAGAAATTTGCTCTCTCATTTCTCTATAGGCTTCAATTTTGTTACCAAGGTTTTAATTTTAAGAACATTTCTTTTAAAAAACATATGTAACATGGTTTTGGCTTTAGATGCATTCTTTTGTAGCAAGAGGAACAAGAGCTTCTGCAACAATGGCAAATGAAGGAGGAATTGCAAGAGGCTGATAGTGAAGGCAATAGAGGGAACATGCACGCAGAAGCCATACACACTTTCCAGGGTATACAATCAGAGGGGCAGAATTTGAAGAATTGTCCTTCAAGAAGCTCAGATACTTCAAGCTGACCAGCCAGTAACCATTGCTAATCAGAAAACTTTTTCAAGTAATAACTGTCCAACTCATTCACAACTGTAAGAGATTCATATAGGTATACGTTCAAAACTGAGAGCTCTGCCATGATATCTTCATTAATCTAATGTCAATTTCGTATTCGCCCAATATTTCAAGCTGCCAACCATGTTTACAATGACTAGAAATCCAGCATCTATTGTATTTTGCCCTTGCATTGCAGGAATATTACTTGGGAGCAAGGCATATATCTTCTGCCATGACTAAATAGCAGCATCTTAACCCCCCCCCCCCCCCCCCGGTACGTCTGAGAGTAGTCCGTTGGGTTATGAAAGTTTATGTTCAGTTGTTTTGAAAGCTGTGGATGTTCCCTGCAATTGGTGCAAGGCTGGGCCGACAGAACCAATTGTGGAATGCTGCGAGAGCAATTGATGTACAGGATGAAGAAGGAATGAAGGACTCAGTACGTAACGAGAAAAGAGATGCAAAATAATCAAGATGGAAGACCTGGTACATGTTAGAAAGAGCATCTTGGAGCTGAGGTGAAGCTTTGCCTGGAGATCTTTCATTCTTCCTGCTCCTTTGAGTTCAGACCTCTAGTAGTAATAGTCATGCAGCCTTCACTCCATTGTGACCCAGTCCTTCAATTGGTCATCTTAAAATCATCAATCTGACATTCAGATTTGTGATATAGCAACAAGTCAGGTACAGGAAGTGAAGACATATTAAAACCTTCCTTGAATTTTGACAGTTTATGTGGAAAAGAAAACAAATTATTGCCTAATCAAGTAATTAAATATGCAAGACAGTAAAAGTTTGTTGTACTGTTCCTGGTGCAAGAACCTAGCTGCAATGATCTTGGAGGAAATGACATCTAGCAAAGTAGACTGCAGAGTTAAGAACTGAGCACCCTACAAATAATAGAAAGTTGACTCCTACATTTATCCTTCAACACAAGACAGCCAATGTCTTTTTTTCCTAGTGCTTTTGGTGTTCTTTCTATAGCAACCATCAAGATTCATTTGCCTTCCTGAACAGAGTTCCAAGAGCTCTCAGCTGCCACCAGCACCGTTGTCTGCTTCTGTTGACTCATTTGACTCACTAATACGTTCAACTCATAGGAATAGGAGTAGGCCATTCAGCCTCTTGGGCTTACTCAGTCATTCAATAAGATCATGGCTGATCTATGGCCTAACTCCATACTTCTGTGTTTGACCCATATTCCTGAATACCCTTGCTCTATAAATATTTGTCTATCTCCAATTTAAGTTTAACAACTGAATTAGCATCGACCATCATTTAAAGAAGAGACTTCCAAACTTCCACTACTCCTTGCATATGGAAGTGCCTTTAACATCTCTCCTAAATGGCCTCTCCATAAGTCTTAGACAATGCCCCCGATTCTAGAATCTTCAACAAGTGGAAATAGTTTATCTTGATGTACCCTATCTTTCCTGACCAATATCCTGAAGACCTCAATTAGATCACCCCTTAATAATCTATATTCTAGAGAATAAAGGCCTAATTTGTCTCATCTCTCATAATGTAACCCTTGATGTCCAGATATCATCATTATAAATCTGCATTGAACTCCCTCAACACCCAAAACATCCATCTAAGGTATGGTGCTGAAAATGTGTTGCTGGAAAAACGCAGCAGGTCAGGCAGCATCCAAGGAAAAGGAGAATCGACATTTCGGGCATCAGCTCTTCTTCAGGAATGGTGTCTTCAGGTATGGTGCCCATCTGCTCACAGTACTCTCAGTATAATCTCACTAAAGTTTTCTATAATTGCACCACAACATCTGCATCCCCAAACTCAAGCCCTTAAAATATGAAAGCCAGCATTCCATTGGCCTTCTTGACTATTTTCTGCACCTCAGTATACTGAGCTGGTGCCTACAACACATGAGTGCACCATTGGGTGGGGTAACTTCCTTTGAGAAGTCATCTTCTTCTAATTAGGTAGTTAGCCATAGTCCACAAGGACCATAGGCATCTCTCTCCAATAGAAAAAGAGACAATTAGCTATGTTTAGCTTCAGGGGCTCCACTCCAGAACCACAGGGCAGACTGAAGAGGAAAATCTCTGAATTACCAGGGATTGAGTTTATGCTATTGGCATGATAAATGTTAGACCAGGCAGGTTGACAATGAGGTAAAAACAATGACTGCAGATGCTGGAAGAGCACAGCAGTTCAGGCAGCATCCAAGGAGCAGCAAAATAAGGTTGACAACCAGAACATTTCTGTTCCCATAGTAGAGGAGGATGGAGATTTACTTATGGTAATAATAAAAGTGTCTGTACTAATATGCATAATTACAGAATTGATGTGCTGAAATAGTCAAAGATCAGCCATGATCTGAATAGTGGAGTTGGATTAAGGGGTCACTAGTCTATTCCTACTTTTTAAAAACAATGTTTTTATGTAAGTGCAGGGTGTAATTGGTGGTGGAAGATGAGTGAGAATTCACTGAAATCAGTCACCTTGCCTTCAGTTTTAAGTAGTAATGTCACTGCATGAGGAACCAAGGCTCAGGCTAATGATCTCAAACATGCAATCAAACCCCACCATGACAGGTGATGGAATTTAAATTCAATCATTTAATGAAATACTTGCTGTTGAAAACTAGTATTAGTAGTGGTGAGCATGACACAGAGACCCAATCAAATCAGCCTGTGTCCTTTATTTGCAAAACAGTAAAACTAAAGTACTCAATGACCTTCAAAATTGACCCCAGTGGTTCCTAAGCAGACATTTTGAATAACAAGTACCAGACTTTGTATAAAATCAATACTAGACACCATGTTTATAGCACAAAAGACTTAAGAATTTGAGTGATACAATAACTTTAACAGAGCGGAGTTAGTGAGTGCAGGTTTGCTCACTGAGCTAGAAGATTCATTTTCAGATGTTTCATCACCACTTGCGGTAATCTCTTCAATGAGTCTCCAGACGAGGGTTTCTATGGACTGATGTCATTTCCTGTGCTTTTTTTTCCAGGGGGTGGTAAATGGGGTACAAGTGTTTGTCCATAGAAATAGATATAAATAGAAAGCAAGAATCATCAGCAGTGCTTCGTCCGGAGGCTCACTGAAGATGTCATAGAGTCATAGATGTACAGTATGGAAACAGACCCTTCAGTCCAACCTGTCCACACTGACCAGATAGCCCAACCCAGTCTAGTCCCACCTGCCAGCACCTGGCCCATATCCCTTCAAAGCGTTCCTATTCATCCAAATGCCTCTTAAATGTTGCAATTGTACCAGCCTCCAGCACATCCTCTGGCAGCTCATTCCATGCACATACCACCCTCCACGTGAAAAAGTTGCCCCTTAGGTCTCTTTTATATCTTTCCCCTCTCACCCTAAACCTATTCCCTCTAGTTCTGGACTCCCTGACCCCAGGGAAAAGACTTTGTCTATTTATCCTATCCATGCCCCTCAATTTTGTAAACCTCTAAGGTCACCCCTCAGCCTCCAACGCTCCAAGGAAAACCACCCCAGCCTGTTCAGCCTCTCCCTATAGCTCAAATCCTCCAACCCTGGCAATATCCTTATAAATCTTTTCTGAACCCTTTCAAGTTTCACAACATCTTTCCGATAGAAAGGAATATTGCATGAAATATTCCAAGAGTGGCCTAACCTGTACAGCCACAACATGACCTCCCAACTCCTGTACTCAATACTCTGACCAATAAACGAAAGCATACCAAACACCTTCTTCACTATCCTATCCTATCTACCTGCACTCCAAGGTCTCTTTGTTTAGCAACACTCCCTAGGACCTTACCATTAAGGTGTATAAGTCCTGCTAACATTTGCTTTTCTAAATGAAGCACCTCGCATTTATCGGAATTAAACTCATCTGCCACTTCTCAGTCCATTGGCCCATCTGGTCCAGATCCTGTTGTAATCTGAGGTAAACCTCTTTACTCTCCACTACACCTCCAATTTTGGTGTCATCTACAAACTTACTTACTATACCTCTTATGAGAAAACATCTGAAAATGAACCTTCCAGCTCAGCGACATCCAGAACCTCATCCGTAGCTACAAAACTCAAGAACAGTTAAAAGAAAGTAACCTAATTAATATTTAAGATTTAAACCCAATCCTCTTTAATTCCAACCCCCACCACACAAGGACAGACAAATAGATAGTTCAGGAATAATCAAAGCTCTGTACAGTTCAAACATAACCTCCATATTCTTATAACATATGCCTCACTGATAAAGGCAAGCATCCTATATTCCTTCTTAACTGCCCTATTAAACCTATCTTCCCACCTTCAGGGATCTCTAAGTAAGCACCCCAAAATCCCTTTGGACTTCCTAGCGTCTTACCATTCATTGGGTACTCCCTCATCATGTTGCTTCTTCTAAAGTACATCATCTCTCATTTATCAAGATTAAGATCCATCTGCCACTGATCTACCCATCTGACCAATCCAGTGGTCAGACCATTTAAGAGCCTCAATTGGCTTCTATTCTATTCTTGACCCTTCTGACCTGAACTTAATTAGTGGTAGTTGGGCAGATCGTAGGCTGTCTGCCCCACACCTTCCCATCATATTATACATTCTCATGCCACTTCAAGCCCCCTCATTTACGGAACAATTCATTTCAACTAACAGACCAAGTGCACTTTCAATCTTCCATCTAATCCAAAACACAATTTAAATCAGAATATAAACAGCTAGAGTTTAAAAAAATATATAAACAGCTAGATCCTGTTTAACCTCATTCCTGTGGTGATTATAGTACTGAAACAGCAAATTAAAGATTGCCAGTTCAAGTTCCAAATAGCAAGTTAAGCTCAAAACATCTGTGGACTATACCAGATAAATTACCATAAAAGCTACTATGTTGTTGTTCAAAATCTTACCAATATCTTTTGAGAAGGAACTGAGCATCCCTACGTCATTTGGGCCCATGTGTGACTCCAGCCCCAGCTATAGAATTGACTCTAAAGGGCCAACACATCAGCTAGTTGATGGGACATCTAACACTAGGCATCAAATTACATATATCCGATGTTAACTGTATCAATGTAGTTACGTAGATTGTCGAGCTGAAGGGGATTACAAACATGGGGAGAAGCAAGGCCTTGGTGAGATTTGAAAATAAAACTGAGAATTTTAAAATCAAGGCAATTAACCAGGAGTTAATGTAGGTCAGCTAGTACAGAAGTGAAACTTTGTACGAGTGAGGACATTTTGGATGATCACAGAATTTACAAGGATAGTAAATAGGCAACCCATCAGTAAAGTGTTAAAATTCTCTAATTTAAACATCATAAGAACAAAGAAATAGAATGGTGGTCGTGATTTATGTCGATTTTCTCTCACTTTAAGTAATTCATTTAAAATCTTCATTTTTAAAAAAAAAATCTTTCATAATATGTGGGCATTGCTGGCCAAACCAGAATTTGTTGCCCATCCCGTTTGCCCTGGAGAAGTTGATGTGAGCACCACCTTTTTGAATTGCTACATTATGTCTGGTTAGGGTATTTCCAGTACAGTAAGGAAAGGAGCTCCAGAATTTTGATCCAGCAACAGAGAAGAAACGACAATATGGTTCCAATATGACTGCATTAGTGGTGGAGCAAGTGAATGTTTCCATTGGTGGATAGGGTGCCAATCAAGTGAACAGCTTTGACTTAGAATCCCTTAAAAGTCTCACATACCCTGTGTCAGCAATGTATATCTTTCCTACACCCTTTAGTTCTTTTCTGAATTTTTGTACTTTGTTCCATGTATTCCATCCTCGCTGGCAGAGTCTTCAGCAATCTCTGCTCTACTTTTTGAAACTTCCGATATCCCTCTGTCCACTTTTCAATACATAGAATCATACAATACAAAAGATGCCCTTCAACCTATTGATTATTTACTGCCAAAATTACACTGCATCTACACTAGTTCCATCTTTCTGCAATAGGTGCAGAATAGGTTATGACACTTCGAGTGTTCATCCAAGTGCTTTTTAAATCATGTTGTGGCTGTACAGCACATGGGTTAGGCCACTTTTGGAATATTGCATGCAATTCTGGTCTCCTTCTATCAGAAGAATGTTGTGAAACTTGAAAGGTTTCAGAAAAGAATTAAAATGTGTGTATACGAGACAAAGAAACATCAGTTGGACTGACCTAATAGCAGAAGATACTGCAGTTTGAAAGTGTAACATTGGGTTGGCTTTATGTTTTTAATTACCATTCAAAGCATTGGTTGTGGCTAGAATCATAAACAGGGAATTTGACTGAACCAAGATGGTTATTTCCATCGATTTTGTGCTTGGCTACAACAGTTTTCAGATTGTTTCCCTTTTAATTCCACCTAGAATTATAGTCATTCTGTTCCACTGTCCTATCTAGCCAAAGACAGTATGATTTTCCTTACAATATCCTTCTCATATTAGCTATTAGAATAACGTTAAGAACTTATTCAATCTGAATCAATTTTATTTATTGATTAAAAGTATGAACCTAATTTTTGGGAGTTTGTCAACAATATCATTGACGTAATTGAATTCAAGCTTTTAGTCTTTTTCTGCCAGAGGCAGATTTAGAAAGTAATTTGTCACTGGTAACTTTCCAATCTAACAACCTCCAGACTTCTATTCTGAAATGAAAACAGAAGCCTGATACACCTCAAGACTCGTTTTGTCGATGAATGCATATTAATGATGATTGTGAAAGAATGTATTCACAGCCAAGCTGAATTATATTACTTCCTGTTGCCACTATGGAGATTGGGTGAAAAAAATAGCACCACAGGAACAGACACCTACTATTTGGGAAGTAGTAAGACTTAACAATGTATTTTTTCAGCATCAAGTAAAACTGCTCTCCATTTCACTGTGCTGGGCCCCAATTGGTCTCGGGCAGTTTGGCAAGCGCAGTTTGATTTTGGCAGGCAGCCTTCATTTGCAGATAGAGTTTGTATTTTTATACTGCACAAATACTAAGCTAACAAAATTCTCAAAATATATATGTAAATAAATTTATCATTTTGACTACATATAGAATACAAATCGCCAATAGTGGCTTTGGAGGTTGCTAGCTGTCTTCAATGAAAATCTACAAGATGGGCAGATTGTGTGCTTTTTTAAAAAATACTATAAGTTCAACACATGAGGCTGAACATAGAGAAGACAACTTTGTGCTGAGGGGCCCTTGGGCACACTCTTGCAAAAATTCATTAAAATAAAGTACAACAAAATCAGATAGTAAGATTGTGGACAGAATAAGCTTTGTTTATGGGAAGCAATTCAGTACAGTTATGCTGAGAAGTTTATTTTATTGGTGTATTGGTGAATGCTTCATATTATTTCAAGAGACTCCCAGTTCTCTCCCCAATCCCTCCCGAATTGCAAGTACTGTAGTAAAGTCCTGGAACACAACCACTGCCACAGGGCTTAACATAAAAGTTGCAGAAAGAGAACAGCTATTGGAAATAAAGTCCAATCTGAGTTATGACTTGCTCAGATTTTACACTCCGTTTTACTGAAACTAATGAATACAAAGCTTTGCATAGTTCTGCTGCTGATCCAATGGAAACAAAAATTATTTTGAGCTCTGCATCGTGAGGAAATTCAAGAGTATGTGCATGGTGAATACTGCCTATACTGTTTGTAGACACTGGCAGAGAAAGAGACAAGGCATATCGAACTGCTGAGTTCCAACATTTAAGAATGTAACAAGGAGCTTTGATCCGTCACAACTCTAAAGGTTTCTTTATTAACATCATCATACCCAAAGATTAGTTTAGATTGAAACACAATGAACTGAAGATTGTCACATTGTCATAATTTGCTCACCTAAAATTTGGAATTGGAGTTGGTTTGTTAATCCAAATTACTACTTACAGCTGCACCACCTATTTCTTTCCCTTCAATCTTTCCAAAAAAAGATTTCACTTGAGCAGGTCAGTTTCTAATTCAATTACATTGTTGGCTCCCAAGTTTCTTTTAAACTGCAAAACAATTCAACAGAGGTGTTGCAGTCTTCAACATTCAATGCTCCGTTTAGGGAAATTACAGCTCAGGGAATATCACTACACATGTACTGAAAGGCACACATATACACAGGGGTTTTCCATTACCTACAAGAAGTCACAGTACATTTGTGATCCACATGTAATTACTACTTTAAAGTTAAATCAGCTTGAAAGTTCACATCAGATAAAACCATTTTTGAAACATCTCACCATCATTATGGTATTGACAAGCCAATGGGACTGGATCAATTTTGAGTTCACATATTTTTACAGTTTATATTAATAACTTGAATGCAGAAAAAAAAAATCATATTTTAAGGTTTGATAAATTTGATTTAGGGGATGCAGGGAGAGAGTAGTAAAATGAATAGTGGCAGCTTTGAAAGTACACAGTATCTTGACTAAGTGGTTGAAATTGTGGCAGATGAAATTTAATGTGAACCAGTGAAAACCAACTTAGGAAATAGTCATGCTGGAATGAAAAATGAGCAACAGTGACTCTGTGAATGGTGCAGAGCTAACTGCAGATTAAATTGAAACAAGAACAATCTATCAATCATCAATTTAAGCACACTTGGATGCTATATTTCATTGTTATGAAATTGTCTACTGTGTTGGACAAACTGCTTCTTGAATATTGTGTCTTTGAGACAATGAAGGTAATATTCAAAGCCTAGAGACAGCGTAGAGAAAATCCACAAGACTGATTGCTAGTATTGAGGCCCTAACATTTGTGGGGAAAGGGGGAGGGTGCAGTGAGGCTAAAAATGACTAGTATCTACCAATACTGGGAACCTGGAGATACTGCTAACCATAACTCGACTCAGAACACAATGCAAACAGTGAAGTTTACAGATTGTATCAAGTTGTGGGGCCAGAGATAGGTTAGTTAAATCAAATAGACAAGCTCAAAATAATAATTATTTATTCTTATTCTATTGTCAGTCCATCAATTGGTGGCCAGGTTCATAGCTTGGACAACAACTGGGTGGGTTAGTTCAGCAGAAGGTGGTCAAATGCAATTGTTGGATTGTTGAATATTTTAAATATTTCATATATATCTCTGAGTAATATTAAGCAGATTCTAGTTCAGATCTGCAACAGGTTTATTTGCAATACATTAAAAATCTAAAAAAATCACATAATTTTCTGAACACATCAAAGGCCTCACTCAAAGCTATAGTCTTTTTGCAACTTTCTTAGAGTACTTAGCTCTTGAGCTCCATCCACAGGCTTAAGCAATCAAATACAGTATGAATAGATCATTTACCAGAATGACATAATCAAACACAGATCAAACACAGTTGAATACAACAGAGACCAAAGCCAGAAACTCTTAGAGATGCTCATTCCCTGGCAATCTGGATGCAAGATCAGCCAAAGTAGTAGGAGAGAGAAAACACATGGCGTGTTTGTGGGAAGATCAGATCTGATGATGGTGGTGGCAGGGAGATTGGATGTCACAGTACAGTGGGAGAGAAGTATTGTTCGCTACAATGGGAGAAATAATTGCAATTGGACATTGCAACGGGAGGGGGAGATGGAATATCACAGTGCAAAGAGGCTGCTTGGAAATTATGATGAGAGGAGGGTAATCAGACATACAGTAGGGATGGATACTTAACATTGTGATGCAGGAGAAATTGAATATCATGCGGAAAACTAGGGTATTGCAGCAAGACAGTGATTGTACATCATTAATGAGAATGAACATCACGACTACAATGGAAGGTCAGAAATTGCACACATTGGAATAGAGAGGGGATAGAGTTGAGGAATTCAGAAATTGGGAGCAGGATTGTGAACCAGAAATTGGTTAATGTGGTTCCTAATGGCTTCCTTGAGTCAATGGGGGTCGCATCTTGCTGCTTTTGGACCTCAAGGAGTGCTGTAAAATGAACTTAACTTTATGAAACCTGTCTCCCTTTCAGTGCCAAAAGCCAGCAAGTAGCTGTATATTATCTGACTTCTGTATGATACGAAAAGCAGATGCTGCATTAGTAACTATTGCTCTGGTTTCCTCCCACAATCCAAATTTATGCAGGTTAGGTGATTGGCCCTGGCCCGGGTTACAGATATAGGGCAAGGGGATTGGGTTTGGGTGGGATGCTCTTCAGAGAGTCGATGCAGACTCGATGGGGCAAATGGCACTGGAGGGATTCTATGATTCTATTTTTAATCTCCAACTCCCTGGCAATAAAGGCTGACTATGCTGACTTTTTACGTTTCACATACAAGAACACCCAAATCCCTCTGTGCTGCACTTTTCTGGAGTCTTTCTCAATTTAAACAATAGTGTTCCTTTTGATTCTTCCTACCAAGCGCATGAATTCACAATTGTCTTTTTAAACTCTATCTGCCAGAGCTTTGCCTCAACCTTTCTATATCCCTAATATAGACCAGGCCAGACCCCCTCAAAATATTCCAAGAAGGTAGCCCAGACCCTAACTTTTTCTTATTTTAAATGCAGATGTGAAGTGGATGTTCCAGGTGTGATGCAACTTGCCAAATCACTTGGCTTTCAGCAAAACTGAATTTATTTAAACACTAGTGTTGAAACATGAACAAAAGAAAACAGAATTTAGAATAATTTAACTACTGGAAAACTTAACGGAGCCAATCCTGTAGCATCTTATAAACAGACCTCTTGGCAAAAAGGTAAATTCAAACGCAGATTCATACAGGCAGGTGGAACAACGTCCAGTGAGAGATTTCAGAGAAAGTAAGAGGAATCCTTTACTGAAGCTTTCAGCACTTCTGGACTTACACACTTTGTGACTGCTACAGCTAAAAAAAACTAACCTGAATTAGGAAAACTGGCCACTCCCCTGTCATTATTAAGCTGTTTTTAAAACAAAACCCAAAGGCCTCTTAAACCTAGACTTTTCGGCACCTCTGTTTTTACAACCTCTCTTCAGAAAAAAGACAAAATAATCTTCTTAAAGTGACAGCATCGTCATAATTCCCTTGAAGATTCCTTATGCTGTCATAAAGCATGCCCTTCCTATTATTGCATCATCAACAAAATTGAATGTGTCACACTTTGCCTCCATTTCCAAGTCATTAATATAGATAGTAATTGTGGCCGTACGATTTATACTTCACTAGTTACGTATATCCAACTTGAAAAAGATCATTAATCCCAAAACTCTGTCTTTTGTGTGTTAACCAACACTCAATATAAGCTAATAGCATTACCCCCATACGTGAACTCCCATTTTATGCAATAACCTTTTGTATGGCAGCTGATCTCACGCCTTCTGGAAATCTATATTCACTACATATGCTGGTTCCTCTTGAAAATCTGCTTGTTACATCCTCAAAGAACTCTGGCAAATTTGTCAAACATTATTTCCCTTTCATAAGACCATGTTTGTTTTGTTTGTCTTAAGCTTTTCTAAAGGTCCTGCTATTTCTTCCTTCACAATAGACTGTAGAATTATTGAATTAACTGCTTACAGTCTTCTACTTTCTCTTGCTTCTTGAACACAAATATAAGCAGTTTTCCAATACGTTGGAATTCTCCCGAAATCCAGTGAATTCTTAAATGCCTCCATTGTCTCTGCAGCCACTTCCTTTAAAATCCTTGGATGCATGACACTGTGTCCTGGTGACTCGTTTGCGTTTATTCCTATTTGTTTGTCAAATAGTTTGTCGCTCATGGCATAGACCGTTGTAAGGTCTTTCTTCTTGTCAGCACCTGATTAATAGACAATAGGTGCAGCAGTAGGCTATTCTGCCCTTCAAGCCTGCACCACCATTCATTATGATCATGGCTGATCATCCTCAGTCAGTATCCTGTTCCTGCCTTATTTCCATAACCCTTGATTCCACTATCCTTGAGAGCTCTATCCAACTCTTTCTTAAACGAATCCAGAGACTGGGCCTCCACAGCCTTGTGGGGCAGAGCATTCCACACACCTACCACTCTCTGGGTGAAGAAGTTTCTCCTCATCTCTGTCCTAAATGGCCTACCCCTTACTTTTAAACTGTGTCCTCTGGTTCGGCACTCACCCATCAGCGGAAACATGTTTCCTGCCTCGTGAGTGGTAATCCTTTAATAATCTTATATGTCTCAATCAGATCCCCTCTCAGTCTTCTAAACTCAAGGGTATACAAGCCCAGTCGCTCCAATCTTTCAACATAAGATAGTCCCGCCATTCCAGGAATTGACCTCGTGAGCCTACACTGCACTCCCTCAATAGCCAGAATGTCTTTCCTCAAATTTGGAGACCAGAACTGCACACAATATTCCAGGTGCGGTCTCACCAAGGCCCTGTACAGCTGCAGAAGAACCTCTTTGCTTTTATACTCAATCCCTCTTGTTATGAAGGCCAGCATGCCATTAACTTTCTTCACTACCTCCTGTACCTGCATGCTTGCCTTCATTGACTGGGGTACAAGAACACCCAGATCACTCTGTACTGCCCCTTTACCTAAATTGACTCCATTTAGGTAGTAATCTGCCTTCCTGTTCTTGCCACCAAAGTGGATAACCATACATTTATCCACATTAAACTGCATCTGCCATGCATCTGTCCACTCACCTAACCTGTCCAGGTCACCCTGTAATCTCCTAACATCCTCCTCACATTTCACCCTGCCACCCAGCTTTGTATCATCAGCAAATTTGCTAATGTTACTATTAATACCATCTTCTATATCATTAATATATATTGTAAAAAGCTGCGGTCCTAGCACTGATTCCTGCGGTACCCCACTGGTCACCGCCTGCCATTCCGAAAGGGAGCTGTTTATCACTACTCTTTGTTTCCTGTCAGCCAACCAATTTTCAATCCAAGTCAGTACTTTGCCCCCAATACCATGCGCCCTAATTTTGCTCACTAACCTCCTATGTGGGACTTTATCAAAGGCTCTCTGAAAGTCTAGGTACACTACATCCGCTGGATCTCCCTTGTCCATCTTCAGAGTTACATCCTCAAAAAATTCCAGAAGATTAGTCAAGCATGATTTCCCCTTCATAAATCCATGCTGACTCTGACCTATCCTGTTACTGCTATCCAGATATGTTGTAATTTCATCCTTTATAATTGACTCCAGATATCTTTTATCTTTGGGATATTTATAGTATCCTCCACCTTGAAGACTGGGGTAAAATATTGATTTGAAGTATTTGCCATTTCCTGTTATTTTTCCCCAGTTGCATCCTCCAAGATTCAACATTCCCTCCCCAGCCCATCACCCCTTTCCTTCCCACAACTACTCCCCCCCCCACACATCGCCCCATCCGTCCTTCCTCCTTTAGCCTCCTCAAGACACCCCCCCAATACCCCACCCCTGAGCCATTTCCACGTATACAACATCCACCCCTGAGGATAGATCAGTCTGTCCTCAGCAAAGGACTCATGTTTATGCCCCTCCAACCCCACCTCAACGAGTTCCATGCCCGCCATGACGTAGAGCTCTTCTTCTACCGCCTCCTTGTCTTCTTTGACAAAGATTTCCAACCACTCTCCAAGGACATCTTCTCCCACCTTCAATCTTCCTCTTCCATTTGGACACCATCTCCCAACCTCTGACCTGGCCTGGAACTCTTTATTGCTGACTGCTGATGTGACATCAGTCACCTCAATTTCTCCACACCCCTCACCCACTCCAGCCTCACCCCATCTGACCGTGCAGCATTCCATTTACTTCACACCAATCCTCATTTTATCATCAAACCCACCGACAAAGGTGGGGCACTGGTAATCTGGAGGAAGGACCTCTATATAGCAGAGGTTGAAAGCCAGCTCTCTGACACCACATCTACCTCCCTTTTGACAATGTCCCCTCCATGGCCCACTCTAACTAAACCTCCCACCAAGAATATGTTCCCCTCCCCATTGCTCTCTGCTTCCATAAGGACAATTCCCTTCACTACTCCTTGGTTCATGTCACCTTCCCCTCCAAACCCTGTCCTCCCTGACACCTCCCCTACAACCTGTCAACACCTCACCTCCCAAACAGTCCTTCCAGGTGACACAGAGGTTCAGCTACCTCTCCTTCAACCTAGTTTACTGTATCTGGTGCTCCCGATGTTGTCTTCTTTATATTGGTGAGACCAAATGTAAGGGCACATTTTGTCGAGCATCTTAGTCGGTCCCATAAGGGCCAGCCTGACCTTCCAGTCACCACCCATTTCAGTTCTCCCTCCCACTCCCTCTTCGACATGTCCTCTACTGCCACAATGAATCAAACTGCAAATTGGAGGAACAACACCTCATCTTTCGCCTGGGCAGCCTCCATCCTGGAGAACTCAACATTGAGTTCTCAAATTTCAAATAACCTTCCCATTCATCCCCAACTGCCTTTCCAGGCCAGCCTCATCCCTTTCATCCCTTCAACCGACTCTTCCCTCCAGCTACCACCAGATTCATTCCTCTTATCAACCAATATCTGTATTCACCTAACACTACCTCACCACTCTGCTCCAATCCCCATCCATACCCTTCTCCCCCCCCTTTGCCTGCAGCTCCCCTACCCTCACCCCCATTCCTCAAGAAGGATTATACCCGAAATGTCGAATTCTCCACCAGCTGATGCTGCCAGGCTAGTTGTGTTCTTCCAACCTCCTGTTTGTCTATCCTACATTTACTTAAGCTTTTCTCTTATCTATTCAGAGACCCTTTTGCTGTTTGTATTTACAATTCTTGACAATTAATTTCCTCCCTTGAGCAAGTGGGAAATGATCTGACAAATGAAGTGGAATGTGGAAAAAGGTGAATTTCTCCATTTGACAGGAAGAATGAAAAGACTATTAGCTAAATAGTGAGAAACTGCAGCACTTTGAGATGCAGAAGCATCGTAATGCATGAATCCCAGAGGTTTGCATGCAGGCACAGCAAGTAGTTAGATTATCTAATAGAATGTTACAGTTAGTGAGGTGAATGGAATATAATAATAGATAGATTATGTTTCAGTTATGTAGGGCATACATAAGATCAGTTCTGGAATACTGTGTACAATAATGATCTTCTTATTTACAAAAGGATGGAAATGTGTTGGAAGCGGTTCAGACAAGGTTTATTAAACTAATAATCCCTTGAATAGAACAACTAGGCTTATATTCACTGAAAATTTGAGGCATTTTGACTGAAGTATAAAAGATCCTGAGGAGTTCTTGACATGGTGGATGTAAAAAACATGTTTCCTCTTGTGAATTGGGATTACAGTTTAAAACAAGGGTTGGATGCTAAATGGAAAGATGAGGAAAAAACATTTCCTGACAGAGGGTTGTGAATCTTTGGAACTCTTCTGAAGGTAGTAAAAGCAAAATCTTTTAATATTTTGAAGTCGGTAGGTTTTTGATAACCAAGGAAATGAAAAATTGTACAGGGTAAGTGGTAATGTGGAATTGTCAAATAAGCCATGATCATATTCAGTGGTAAAGCAGGCTGAAGTGCCTGAGTGGCCTACTCTACTCCTAATTTATATGTTCATATGTATGTACATATAAACTGGAGGGAAAGGGAACAGAATTAGGCCCACTATATTCTTTGATATATATTAATGAATAGCATTTGAGTATACAGAGCACAAGTTTCCAATTAACACAAAACTCAGAACTGTAATAAATAGTGAGCTTTCTATTAATGGTTGGAATTTAATGACAATGATGAGGAAGAACTAATTGAAGCAAATATCAGACCATCAGGTAATTACCCAGATAGTATTGGGCCTTTCACATGAACAAGACTCCAGTCGAACTGAAAACCTGTCCTTGAGAGCTGATGGCCAACTTTTCAGTATGGGGAACTGAACTGGGAATGGTGGCCACTGATGATTCTACATTCAGGTTAACGGAAAGATCAATGATGTTTTCCTAGATAGGTGCAATTGTGAGCAGGAAAAGGATTGTGGAAAGGATGTTTTGGCAAGGTGGAGGAATGGTTGGAAGCAAGGACTGGACAGTGGCTTTCCAAGAGGCCAGTTTCAGGACAGGAAACCTATTATTGGGCACTGAGTGCCTGTAACAAGTGACTTCCTCCCAGTAGGCTGTTGGAAAACATTTGGGGTTTGGCCACCCTCACTGGTTGAATATCAGTGGAATGTACCCTTAAGTGGATATTTAAAGATCTCAGTTGGATTTTGGACAGCAAAGAGGTCCCCACCATTCACTCTCCCACTCAATCAAGCAGTTTCCTCACTCCTGCAAACAGACCATCTACATTAAGTTATGCCTAATGACCTACAAAGAGAGATATTGGGAATTTATGAAGACCACAATGGCAGGAAACATCATGGTCGAACCAACTTTTAGACAGGGTGGGAGATTTTGAGATGTAAGAATAAAGTCAGCAGTGTATATGCAGCATGTCAAGCATGTGCAATTTATTTATTCATATGATGTGGACATCATTGGCTAGACCAACAATTAATGCCCATCCCTAATTGCCCAGCAAAAGTGGTGGTGAGCTACCTTCTTATGGAGTCATAGAGATGTACAGCATGGAAACAGACACTTCAGTCCAACCCGTCCATGCCGACCACATACCCCAACCCAATCTAGTCCCACCTGCCAGCACCCGGCCCATATCCCTCCAAACCCTTCCTATTCATATGCCCATCCAAATGCCTCTTAAATATTGCAATTGTACCAGCCTCCACCACTTCCTCTGGCAGCTCATTCTATACACGTACCACCCTCTGTGTGAAAAAGTTGCCCCGTAGGACTCTTTTATATCTTTCCCCTCTCACCCTAAACCTATGCCCTCTAGTCCTGGATTCCTTGGTCCCAGGGAAAAGACTTTGCCTATTTACACTATCCATGCCCCTTATAGTTTTGTAAACCTCTATAAGGTCATCCCTCAGCCTCCGAGGCTCCAGGGAAAATAGCCCCAGCCTGTTCAGCCTCTCCCTATAGCTCAAATCCTCCAACCCTGGCAACATCCTTGTAAATCTTTTCTGAACCCTTTCAAGTTTCACAACATCTTTCCAATAGGAAAGAGACCAGAATTGCATGCAATATTCCAACAGTGGCCTAACCAATGTCCTGTACAGCCACAACATGACCTCCCAACTCCTGTACTCAATACTCTGACCAATAAAGGAAAGCATACTAAACGCCTTCTTCACTATCCTATCCACCTGCGACTCCACTTTCAAGGAGCTATGAACCTGCACTCCAAGGTCTCTTTGTTCAGCAACACTCCTTCGGACCTTACCATTAAGTGTATAAGTCCTGCTAAGATTTGCTTTCCCAAAATGCAGCACCTCACATTTATCTGAATTAAACTCCACTGCAATCGTTGGGATGTAGATACACCCACAGTACTACTAGGAAGGGAATTTCCAGGGTTTTAACCCAGTGATATGGAAGGAATTATGAAGTAGTTCCAAATCAGAATGGTGCGGTGTGGTCGGGAAAGTGGTTGTGTTTACATACATCTGTTGCTGTTGTCCTTCTAGGTGATAGTTTGGGTTTGGAAGGTTCTGTCAAAGTAATTTCCTGGGAGTGAGATGAATGATCTCCAACAATTCCAACTATTTTCCTTTATGCAAGATAACTCCTTTTCAGCAGGTTATTGCTGAATAAGTGTCACTTGAAAGCATTGTTCATGACCCTTCCAACAATTTGCAGATATTGCAGCATAAACTGACAGGGTCATAAATGACAAGGTTAGATTGCTGGAGAAAGTCAGCAGGTTTGCCAGTATCTGTGAAGAGACAAAGTTAACATTTTGAGTGCAATGACTCCCTCCAGCATTGAATAGAGAATGAGCAATTTGTTTGAAACAAGTTGGAGTTGAGAGGTCGGGTGACCATTACCTGCCCATACATATGAAATGACACAAAGTTAAAAATTAGTCTGCTTGTCTGGACAGAATATTAGCTATGAATGACCATTTGGGACATTTAAATAAGAAATCATGAAATTCAACAGATCTTTCTTGTGGATGTTTGTGTCAAAACTCACTTCGGAAAATGTGTTGGGTTTCTATATTTAACTAGAAACTATTCATTACAAATATAAAGTTTTAATCACAGGCAAGCAAAATATGAATTATTAACTGGCATACCTTCTTAAACCCCAACACACAAGCAGATTGACATAGACAAATAGAAAAACATAGATGTTATGAGTGGAGAAAAAATATTAAGGAACACAGTCCAATAGCATTGATCCACAGGATTCAATGAGGTGTTCTCTTACTTCTTCCAAGTCCTTTTAGTCTCCAGACTTCTTTCCAAGTCTTTTCACTTCTTTACTGCAGGCACAGCATGGTTGTTCAGTCTTTCAGTAACTCTCAATAGCAGCTTATAGGCAAATAGTGAATCAGACTGTCTAGTCTTGTTCAATCCTTTGTTACTTCCCTGCAAGGAGAGAGAGTGGTGCTGTGTTTTCAAGGTCTGGAGACTTTCTGCCTCTATATTGTTTGTGTACTGGCTGTCCCAACTGCCCAGGAGCCAAGCAATAGCCATGATGTCATGCTGACGACTCCTGGTTCACACAACTAGTTCTGATTGAAAAACCAATCAATAACCTGACTCTGGACAAAACTGTATGAAACATGCACCCACAGTGCACATGAATCTCCAGCGTCTTCCCCCACTGCTTGAACCAAGCAGCAACATAAATACAGGTTACAATGAGTTCCAGTCACTTGTTTAAAACTACATCTTCTTCTCTAGTTTTCTTGGTTTAAAGTAGTATATATTTTCCCGTTTGGTCCTCAGTCCAAAAATAAAGACATAATGTTAAAAACGTGGTCTTTACAAATGGCTGGCATTGTACAAATACCTGCAGTAAACAGTGTACCCTGCAGACGTTTTGGGTACAGGCTGGATTTTTCAGAATGATGGTGAGGAGAAATCTATTTTATCACAAAGAGAGGCAAATGATTGAAACTGAAACCTGTTGTGTGTTAATTCTCAATCATCAGGACCCATGTGTATGGTTCCTGATATGGCTAATCATTTGCTATCTTTATATTAGATGTAGATCCATCAATCTGGTTTCCTTAACAAATAGAAAATTATTGATTATTGTAAAGCAAAATTTGATTCCACAAGGATACAAAATTGGTTTTCGAAATATAAATATTTACTGTCTAAATAACAACACACATCAGACTAAAGGAAAAACATGGTATGTTTGAAGAAATTCACTTTAAAAAAGTTTGGCTAATAAGTTTGAACTCCTCAAGGCAACACAAGTGTAAGCTTTGAGATGTTCATGTGGCTGTCAGTCTGATATTCTGGTGCACCAAGATTGGAAGTAAACAAACATGTTCAGTTGTCACTAGGAAAATTTTCAGGTGCTATTTAGAGACTCCTCATTGAGAGCATTTGGAGCAAAGCTATAGGTACCATTGTGGATCCACGACAAGGATTCTTCCAGAAACAGGAGAACTGAGCTGTGAAGCTTCTATCATTCAATAGGTTTCTTCCCAGCTGAAAATCCAAACAACATTTCCAAACAGAATGAGCACCCTCTCAGTTTAGAAGAAGCGAGATTATTTTCCCTGAAGTGAGTTCAACCAATGAGACCAGCAATGTCTGGAACCATGTGGTTTCCAAGAAATGCCTGTTTTTAAAAAAAATCCCATGTCTTTTCATTGACCTTTAAATAAAACAATATAGAAATCTCCACAATGTTACAAATTCAAGTTTACAAATAAATTATTTTTTTAAATGATGTTTTAAAAACATTCATACTTCCTTTCAATTTTCTTTTACTACCATGATGTCAAAGTGCAACCCCAACATCACCAGCTAAGGTGGAAGCATTCTGTGCAAGGTCTCACCTGGTTGTCTCATATTTGATTTGATTTGATTTGATTTGATTTATTATTGTCACGTTTACTGACACACAGTGAAAAGTATTGTTTTGCATGTTAACCAGATAAATCATACCTTACATAAGTACATCAGGGTAATAGAACAGATTGCAGAATTTGGTGTAACAGCTATAGAGAAGATGCAGAGAAATATCAACTCTAATAATATGAGAGGTCCATTCATAAGTCTGATTACAGCAGAGAAGAAGCTGTACTTGAATCTGTTGGTATGTGTTTTCAAAAGTTTGTGTCTTCCGCCCAATGGAAGAGATTGGAAGAAAATATAACCGGTGCGGAAGGGGTATTTGATTATATTGGCTGCTTAGCTGATGCAGTGGGAAGTATACATGGAGTCACTAGAAGGAAGGCTGGTTTTCATGATGAACTGGGCTATGTTCACAATTCTGTAATTTCTTGCGGTCTTGGGTAGAGCAATTGCCATGATGCATCTGGATAGGACACTTTCTATGTTGCATCAATAAAAAATGTTAAGTCATTGTAAACTTGCCAAATTTCCATAGCCTTCTGAGGAAGTAGAGGTGTTGGTGTGCTTTCTTGACAGCAGTATTAACATTGATTGCCTAGGATAGATTGTTGGTGATATTTACTTAGAGTCATAGAGATATGCAGCACAGAAACTCATCCATGCTGACCAGATATCCTAAATAAATCTAGTTCATTTGTTAGCATTTGGCTCATATCCCTCTAAACCCTTCCTACTCAGCTACCCATCCAGATGCATTTTAAATGTTGTAATTGTACTAGCCTTCACCACTTCCTCTAGCAGCTCAATCCATACACTCACCACCCTCTGCATGAAAATATTGCCCCTTTTAAAATATGTCCTCTAGTTTTGGACTCCCCCACCCCAGGGAAAGGATCTTGTCTATTTACCCTATCCACACTTCTATAAGGTCACCCCTCAGCCTCCAATGCTAAAGGAAAAATAGCCCAAGTCTACTCAGCATTTTCCTTTGGTTGAAATCCTCCAACTCTAGTAACCTCCTTGTAAGTTATTGCTGAACCGTTTCAAGTTTCACAACATCCTTCCTAGAGCAGGGAGCCCAGAGGTGCACGCAGTATTCGAATAGTGGCCTAGCCAATGTCCTGTACAGCTGCAACATGACGTTCCAACTCCTATACTCAATGCACTGACCAATAAAGGCAAGCATACCAATGCCTTCTTCACTATCCTATCCACCTGTCACTCCACTTTTATGGAACTATGAATCTGCACTTCAAGGTCTCTTTGTTCAGCAATACTCACCAGGACCTTGCCATTAAGTTTATAAATCCAGCCCTGATTTGCCTTTACAAAATTTAACACCTCACATTCACCTAAATTAAACTCCATCTGTCACTCCTCGGCTCATTGGCTCATCTGATCAAGATCCTGTTGTATTCTAAGGTAACCTTCTTCACTGTCCACTACACCTCCAACTTTAATGTCATCAGCAAAATTACTAACCATACCTCCTATATGCTTATCCAAATCATTCATATGACGAAAAGCAGTGAACCCAGCGTTGATCCTTGTGGCACACCACTAGCCACAGGCCTCCATTCTGAAAAGCAACCTTCCACCATCACCACCCCTCTCCCCACCACCCTTGATCCAGTTCTGTATCCAAATAGCTAGTTCTCCCTCTATTCCATGTGATCTAACCTTGCTAACCAGTCTACCAAGAGGAATCTTGTCGAATACCTTACTGGAGTATAACGATCACCTCCACTGCTCTGCCCTCCTCTGTTACTTCTTCAAAAAAAACGCAGTCAAGTTTGTGAGACATGATTTCCCACACACAAAGCCATGTTGACTATCCCTAAGCAGTCATTGCCTTTCCAAATACATGTAAATCCTGTCCTTCAGGATTTCCACCAACAACTTGCCCATCACCAATGTCAGGCTCACCAGTCTATAGTTCCCTGGCTTTTCCTTACCATCTTTCTTGAAGGTGGTAGCACGTTAGCCAACCTCCAGTCTTCTGGCACCTCGCCTGTGGCAATCGATGATACAAATATCTCAGCAAGGTCCCAGCAATCTCTTCCGTGGCTTCCCACAGAAAGGTACACCTGATCAGGTACTTATAGGAACTTGAAGCTCTCGACCACCTCCACTTCAGCACCATTGATATAGACAGGCATGTATCCTCAACTATGCTTCCTGAAGTTGAGGGAGAGATTGTCATCCTTACACCAGCTACAAAACCATGTGTCTCATCCTGTACTCTGTGTCATCATTGTTTGAGGTCCGACTCATTGTGGTGGTGTCATCAGCAAACTTGTAATGGAGTCAAAGCTGAATTTGGCCACATGGTTGTGAGTATATAAGGAATATAGTGAGGGGTCGAGTACACAGTCTTGTGGGGCACTGGTGTTGAGGATTATTGTGGAGAAGGTGTTGTCTAACCTTACTGATTGCAATCTGTAGATTAGGAAGTTGAGGATCCAGTTGAAGACAGGGGAGCAGAGTCCTGGGTCTCAAAATTTGGAGATGAGTTAGGTTATAATTTTGGTGTTGAAGGCAGAACTAAGTTATCCAGATTCCATCAATGAGTATAGGGCTGGAGAAATGGCGTATGCTATGAACCAATTACGATAGTAGGCAAATTATAGTGGGTTAATGCAATCTAGGAGGCTGGAGTTGAAGTGTGTCATTGAATCATGGAATTCCTACAACGTGCAAGCAGGCCATTTGGCCCACACCGACCCTCCAAAGAGCATCCCACCCAGACCCACCCCCTCTCTCTCTTATCTCTGTAACCCTGCAATTCCCACCTAGCCTGCACATCCCTGGACACTATGGCCAAATTAGCATGGTGAATTCATCTTATCTGCCTGTCTTTGGACTGTGGGAGAGAACCAGAGCACCTGGAGGAAACCCCATGCAGATATGGGAAGAATGTGCAAAGTCCAAACAGGCCTGAGGCTGGAATCGAACCCAGGTCCCTAACAATGTGAGGCAGCAGTAATAACCATTGAGCTACCATGCTGCCCCTTTTTCATATGCATTGTGTGCCATAACTAACCCATCAAAGAACTTTGTAATAATGGATATAAGACCATGGCAGGCATGCTATGGGGCTTTAAAGGTTTCAGCCTACAGGGGGCTTCAGCACTGAATCTCACCTGAGAGATCTACTGGGGTTGATGGTGGAGGTGATGAGAAGAAGCTTGGTGAATCCTAAAATGAAAGTACAGGGTAGCTGACACACACTTCTCCTTCACCTGGTATGTAAGTACCTCTCTGTGATGGCAAAGGCCTCCTGGATGGAGGTCCAATGTGTCATTCCTCCCTGCTGCCAAGCCATTGCTACACAGAGCTACAACTGCAGATTAATTGCTCAACCTGCCTCTCCATCCCACCTCTAACCTCTCCAATGGCTGATACATGGCAGAAATCATGGTATGTATGAACCCCATGCAAAACTGCATAATCTCTGCCACCATTGCCATATTTACATCTATTCTCTGTTGCATTTACTTCCTTTTGCCATGACCAAAGGCTTGTTCACGGTTTTGGGCTCAAGAGAGGCCTGACTTTCATTAGTTCCTCGATTATCTCAGGAACCAGCTGTCGCATCCTCCCTCAGCTGCTGGAACATGTCTGGTGAGCTCACCAGCTTGCACCTGAATCTCTATTTGACCCATCCGCACACCATGTGGGTGTAATTGTATTAGCAGAGGCGGATGATGAGGCAGATGACCATACACTTGATGAGACAATGCTTCTTTATCCCCAAAGGAAGAGTCTTCTGGCTGCTGCCTTGGCTGTGGCCTGGCGCTTGGATAATAACCTATGTGCATATATGCTATTGCCACAATGATAGTCATTTTTTCCTTACTCCTAGCCTGTCAAGCCTCAGCCTCTGTCACCAACTGTCTTGATGTGCCTCAGGTCATGAACTATATGCTGTCCTCTCCCTGACATTGAGCATAGTTGTTCTGCATGGCATAAAGCACAGAGTCAATGATATTGAGTGATACTTAACCCCCTTACCTGCGGGCACCCCATCACGTGTTCCTATCATTGAAACGTTGTATCCGAGTGTTCACAAAACATTGACATGTGGCACGTGCTGTCAGAAATCCACTTCTCTCTTGGACTGGACGAAGGTGTGGTACATAATCCCACAGTTCCTCCCCTCCTATATTTTCTTAGTCTGGCAGGAAGCCTTCATTAAGCTGTTTTCAGGAAGGTGCACCTCCTGCCTTTCCCCAACAGCTTGAAGGGGAACGTGCAGAAAGGCATCGCTGAACATGGAATCGGTCTGTTTTGGCAATCAGATATTTTTTTCAAAGAATGCCATACTCTTAATCAGTGGAATGTCCTGGCAGTGATGAACAGGCATCCTCTTTGAACACAACACACTTTAACAGGTTGCCGTATTGATGCAAAGTTATCAACTGACAGAGGGTTATCAATGAAAAGCTTCCTTTACCACCAAATTGAACGTGCCTTCTGTGCAAGACACTGGTGCTTCTAATATTGATTATAATCATATGGGATAGGGGCAAAAAAGAAAAAGAAGTCATCCAGAGGAATGACATACTGTTGACAAACTCTCAGCCATATTACAGATTACCAAAAGCTCAGTCAAAGGCTCAAAAAACTCTTAAATGGGGTCATCATGTGGAGAGCTGTAGGTAGAGTATTCCAGAGCTTGGGGGTTTAACAACTGAAGGAGCATCATGAATGATGGAGTGTTTAAAATCATGGACACTCAAGAGACTAGAATAAGGTTATGGATTTGGAGGAGGTTATAGAGACAGGCCACAGAAGGATTTGAAAACAAAGATAAGAATTATAAAATCAAGACCTTCTTGACTGACAACCAAAATAGGTCAGCAAGCACAGAGGTGATCGAGAGGTAGATTTCTGCACATTAAGACGGAGACGGCAATACTTTGAATAACTTCAAGTTTACAGAGGGTAGAATGTGGGAGATCAGCTTAGAATATCTTCTAGGTTTGACTATAGGTTATGGAGGCAAGAGTGAGCATTTCAGTAGGTTGTTTCTTTTGACCGGCACAGACTCGATGGCCAAAGGGCTTTTCCCTGTCCAGTAGGTCTCTGACTCTACAGGAAAATAAAAAATCAGACCAAGTGAGAGGATTTCCACCTAGCTAAGCGACAATTTAGCTAAATTTACATTTGAGAAAATTTGCAAGCATCCACTATCAGATGTTAATCATTTTAAACCATTGCATTGTTGAGAAGGATAGTGATGGTGAAGGAGATTTGTGTATGCTGACAACATGCTATGGGCTGTGGCCTGGAATTTTGTTTCGGGTGCATTCAGAGAGCTGGGAAGTTTCCAAGTTCATGCCACCCTCGTGGAGGTGGTTGTGGTTGGAGGCTAGGGAAGGGGTTGGAATGCTGACAGGATCTTCATTCCAGGGAAGCTTGGGGCAAGTAACATGAGGAACAGAGGCATTAGGAGATAGTGAATACTGCAGATACTGGATAAGTCAGAATCAATAAAGTGTGGCACTGGAAAAAGCACAGCAGGTCAGGCAGCATTTGAGGAGCAAGAGTGTCGACGTTTCAGGCTTAACCCTTCATCAGGACGGGGAGGGGGGTGGGGGGAAGGGGGCTGAGAAATAAATGGGGAGGTGAGGCTGGGAGAAAGGTAGTTGGGATGGTGATAGGTGGCTGAAAGTAGGAGGTGATTGTGATAGGTCGGTGGAAGGTGTGGAGCGGATGGAAGGGCAGAAAGATGGACATGTAGGTCAGGTCAAGAGGGCAGAGGCAAGTCGGAGGGTTGGATCTGGGGGGAGGGGAGATTTGGAAACTGTTAAACTCAATGTTGAAGCCCTGTGGTTGTAGGCTCCCAAGGCAGAAGATGAGGTTTTTTTCCTCCACACTGATGCAGGTCAGTGGCAGCCACAGCAATGCAGAATTCCAAGGCATACTTAAAAGGTATATTTTATTCTCTGGAACTTCATCCCACTTATTTTCTGAATGATTAGGTGCTCTAATCCTTGCCCCTCATACCCTGTCCACTTCCCATGTCGATTTATGCCAACTTATACTCCCCCACCCATCATCCTTTGTCCTTAAACCTTCCATGCCAACTCACCCAGAATCCACCATTGACAAACCTCCAAAACTGTGCTCAGATTAAATAAAGTAATAAATATCTAATACAGACTTTATTTAATAAAACCATTATCATTCATAAAAGTCCATTCAATGTGTTTAACATCCATGTAATTAATCCTGTATAAAAATAAACATTTGTATTTATAACTATTAAAGACGGGTAGTTCTTCAATAACCTTTAAATTGTCAATCGAACAGTTTACAGGTCCACTGTGGTGACAATAGGTTGTGGAAAGCAATCAAGCATTAGGAATGCTCTGATGATAGCGTTTAGCATTTTGAAGAAACAGATACTGAATTTGCTATAATAGGTTTTTCAATTCTCAGACCTAGTTCCAATTTTTAAAATTTACAGTTCTTCAATGCTTACGCTGGATTTTTGCAGAGTTGAGAGACTACACAGATCTTTAAGCAGATGAGACCCAATTCTAGAATTCCTATCCTTCCAAATTTCATCAGCATGGGAGAAATGTGTAAACAGTCCCACTTATGGCCTGCACTATCGTGGAGATGGGAATCTCCTAGTTTTCCTGCAATTTTCATGAAGTCAGGTCAACATCTAGAGACCTCAATTCCTCTCTGGGATGATGAACTTTATGAACCATTGTCTAGATGTGGGAACCTTCTCAAAGAAAACCTCAAAAGATCTCATAAATACTCTCATTCCATTATGTTTTTTCTCCTGCTTCAATTGCCCCTTCATTGCTTCATGCTGTTCCACCCATCCTAGTATCACCTCATATCCTCCATACCCTACTGTAGAGTTAATTGGTTTGTGAAATGTGTATCAATTGTATAATTGGAAAAGCTAAATAAAAGTTATTCGTGACTTTAAACCACTGTTATCAGAAACTATAACTAATTGACACCTCTATCTTTTGTAAACAAATGCTGTACCATTGACAAAACAGAGTCAAGAGAAAGAAAATCATACAATGTTTTCCCTGGTGTGCACTTACTCAAAATAATGGAAGTCTGGCCTCTTAATTTATGCTAATTATCTCTTTTAACAATCCCACTTTGGCATTTGACAGTCTGTGGCCACCTCCAAAACTGTTTATGGACTTGGCAGTCTATTTCAAGTACATACCCAACTCCATGGAACAAAAATTATGCCATCCAACATGCTTTCTGCTGCATGGTCAGTACCAATCCAGGAAATTTCCAGATTCCCTATACCCACCTCTCCACATGAAAACCCCCAGTCCCTTAACCCATCTTCACAAGAATTTGTGCCTAGTCTGAAAATACTCAAGACTAAGTTCAAGTGGCTGAATTGAATTTGGGTTTCCATCATATGAGAGTCATTCTTCTGGTCCCAATTCCTCTTCCTCAACTTCCTTGGTGAAAATAGAATCAGCCAGAAATTGAGGCAGGACTTCCAGATCCAGGTTCTGCCTGATACTTCTCATGTCTCCAGGTCTCTGAAAATCTAGGCACGTGTTTTCAGATCACGTCACCCAAGGGCAGCTTGTAATTCAGAAAGACGGGGATGATTCTTTATTTGTGATTGTGAGGAAATAGTGGATTACAAGTTCACTGTAAATGTGTTTGCAACCGAACTGCATTAAATACACTAAATAAAACCATCCAGTAGAGTCTCCTTTTCCAGGTATCAAAATCTAGATCACTTTGCAAGAGGTGATATAATGAAAGCAATACATTGAGTGAGCTAGAGTTCAGGGATGAGGTTTTTCAGCTCAATTCAGCTCACACTATCCAATTATCGCACAGGCTAAGGTGTAAGTGACTTGGTGCAGGATAAGAGATCTGTTTATATTTATCATTAAGACAGATAGATTTGTAGCTGTTAAAGACATCAAAAGGATAAGATGATAGTGTGGGGAAAAAAGTCCTGAGGTAGATCAGACATGAACCAGTTAAATGGAATAGGTTTGGCCCTCTCTTGCTCCTATTTTCCATGTTATAGGAATGAGCCCAAGGATCATAAAATACTAAAAAAATATAACACCTATAAAAATGATTCTGATACTGATAGTTTTTCCCCAGAATGTTTGAGGCACTTTGATCATAGTTAAATGTAAGTTGTCTCCAGAACACCTTTGACCAGAACACAGAAGGCATTCTAATTACCTTTGCTTCCTTTTTATAATCTGTACAGATTATTTAAACCACATTGCAATAATTTCATATTAAATCCAATAGACATAAAATCAGATTGATGGCAAAAAACGTTCAAACAATTTAATGCTTTTGGTGGGACTCTACACAAATTTTACAATCCAGAATTGACTTGAACAGTTGTTTTAATGTTTTCATTAGATAGACATTGAAATACAAAAAACAATTCTCATCTATTTAAACAGACCAGATAATACAGGAAAAACTTTTAAACCAGTGCAGTACAGGACAGTACTACATAATACAAACTTTCATTGAGTACATTGAACAGGATTCAAATACATCAACACACTTCAAAAGGCCACTACTGAAAATTAATACAATAATGCATTAGTATGATTACAACCTTGCTGCAGCCTGTAGAAGTTTCTAAACATAGCAGCTTGTCTTTTTTAAAATCAACTCCACTACTCTCCCTATTAATTTAAGAACTAGCAGCATTTTTCAATTGTTTTCTTTTTAAAAGGAAATAAGCTTCCTTTCTTTGAAAAGAAACTCAACACTTCTCTCCCATTTGTTCCTAGAGCATCAGTAGAATGAAACACTGTCATCATTTCACATACTTTAAAAAAAATGTAGCTGCTTTATTTAATTTAAAAATCAACAGAAAGCATTTTAATAGTTTTGCTTTTAAAAGGTGTTTTAAAATGTAGCGAGTAATATTATATCACATTTATAACAGTTTACTTTTAGTGACTTGCACTTTTATTTTTTTTTAAAAGATAAAAAATGCTTGGAAGTTTCCAGGAGGCCTCTCTGATTTGGGTGAAGATATTGGTGAGTACATATAAATAAAGCAGCTTTGAATGTGTTAAGCCAACAACTGTAATAATGCCATCCCACTGCCCTCCAGTACTTTAAATATTTAAGAGCAAGAATAAATATTCTCAAATATATTTGCATTTCCATTTTGAATAATTTTGGTTGTTTTGGGATTTACTTAGACTTCAGTATTCAAACGTTACTTGTAGATTTATTAGTTCCACTGTAAAAGAAACAAGTTATAGTTTTAAAACAGCGTTTGAATTATTAACTTATAAAACTCAATTCTTAATTGACTAAAACTAAATTATTTAAACAAAAAGAAAAAATATTAGGGTGTTGCTAACAAAAGTAAATAACCAATTAAGATTTCCTTTACTTTATAAATCTAGTCAGCTGAGTGTTACGTATCAAAGAAAGACCGGTTTTGTGAAAACAAATCATTTGGTGCTTAGGAGGCACTGTAAAGGGTACAAGACCAATTCCACTGCTGGCAAATAATTCTGGTGGAGAAACAGATCGCTAGATTAATTGAATCAATTTTAAATTCATGTTTAAACAATTTTGATAATTTGGTTTTTTTAATTTACCAGTCTGTAACATGTTACTAGGGGGTACTCATACATATATTTGAAGTAAGAACTGACCATCTCATTATAGGATGACTTAAAAAAAGAAACATTGATTTACCATTGTTTATCTTTTATTGCTGTCTGTTTGCTACTGGCAATAATCTAATGGATTTTCTGTAACATTTTATCCTTTGCACAAAACTGTCAGTGTGAAAATACTTGTGCTTCGAGAATAATATTGCAAGTTTAAAACTTTCTGATTTAAATGAATGCTGTTCAAGAATATCAGAATTAAAAATTGTATAATAAAAACTCACTTAATTCCAACTCAAAGGAGTCCTCTTATCAGTGTTTTGTTGCATCGAGAATGCATTGGATAATTCTGAAATTTGTTCACATACAGTCTAATTCTTGCAGCTGTGCTGTTTCTTTTATGCCTGAAATGCTTTTAAGCAATTTTGGGCATAAAAGCTCAGTGTGTATGCTATATTATCATCAAGCTAAACCTGTTTTACAGATTTACATCTGTATGTTAAAATAAATATTCACATTGGCAAGGGATTTACAACCTTCAGCAGAGGCCAGTATGCTGTTGCTAGTGGGTATCGATTAAGTTCTTTTTTTGTTCAGCTGGGGTTTTATTGTGCTGAGACAATGAAGTTCAGGACCTTTGTATAAAATTCCTTGCAAAAAATATTTTGATTCTTAAAGAGTTAGCCTAATCAAATTGGTCTCTTGTGAAGTAACTGTCATAAAAAGGACAGGAAACATATACAGAGCACTTCAGAATTTGGTACAAAACAGAACGGCAAAGATCATTGCTGATCTACTATAAATGAAAAATGTATGTGATTTGAAAAAGTAACATTAAGGGATGATCAAATGAAGTAAAATGTAATTGACAAAAACATCTCACTTTGGAATAATATTTACTTGCATTTGTAAGTCTTCACAGCAACTGGATTTGATTGACAACCTTAAGTTAAAACAAATTATTTGATGTCTTTATTCCAAACAATTAATGGAATCAGTTATTTACCAAGATAAGTCTTGTCTTCCTCTTTATTGCCATTAACACAGGTTAAACATCTGCTTAACCTTTTCTGTGATTTAAAGTAACATTCCATTTTTCAAAACATGTATTGATAAAATTAGTTTTCACTTTGTTTAAATTATCATATTAAATTGTTAATAATGGCTTTCAATGTATCAGAGACTGACATTTTATGTAGAATAAATGACAGAATGCCCATTGACCACATATCCCAACTATCTCCAGCTTTGACAGAAGTGCTTTACTTTGTGTAATCTGCGGCCCCACTATGCACGTGCTAGATGAACTTAATTTAAAAACAAACTTGGTTCCCTACTATTCTTTGCAGATGGAACAGTATGAATCAGCAAGCGGCTATAATGGATAATGTCCCACATATGCAAACAAAACAAAAACTTAAACATCTAGATATATTAAATCAGCAATAGGTAATTTATACAAAAATTAAAGCATTGCTATCAGGAACAGTTTAAAAGGAAAATAGAATGCATAGGTTAATGAAGATAGTAACCATGTATGGTGTTCAGGAACGATTATTGCAGAATGCTGCAGAAATAATCTGGTCTTGTAGACCAAAACAAGATTCATTCAATTTATGGGGTATGCAAATGAATTACTTGCAATACTCATAATTGCACAAAGGTATACCTGTACAGTTTTATGAAGTTCTGATATTGTAATTATTTTACAGTACCATGATAGAGTGGGTTACATTCTTTTTAATAATATCCAGTGATGGGTGTGATTTTTAACTAAAAATGAACTAACAGTTTCTCAAGGTAAAGTAACACAACCCATGGAGGAAGTTGACACATGCCTTAAAGCTGTAGCATTCAATCTGATCATACGGGCTTTGACAGGTATTCAATGTAATTGAATGAGTCTCCAAATAGCAGGCCAACAAACCCAGAATTGGAAAGTGTACACGTGAGATGCCATGAAAAACTTGCACGCTATTTATGCTGACTTTGTAGGTGTTGCAATGCTGCACTTCTGCAATTAATGTATGAAATCTCAAAATGTTGGTAGTTACATTACCATTTCAGACATCTTCCAAAAATGCTTAAAAATAAGTCTGGCTATTGATTCTAGGTGAAACAGCTGTCCGAGAAGTATTTGAAGAGACCGGAATAAGGTCCAAATTTTTATCACTTCTCAGCATCAGGCAACAGCATAACCATCCAGGAGCCTTTGGGAAGTCAGACATGTACATTGTTTGTCGTCTGAAAGCTGTCTCGTTTGACATCAATTTTTGCCAAGAAGAATGCCTGCGGTGTGAATGGATGGATCTGGAGGAGCTGGCCAGAAGTGAACACACAACACTTATAACCAGCAGGATAGCCAAGCTGATATTTTATGGATACAGGGAAGGCTTTGACAAGATTGATGTAAATATGAGAGAATTCCCAGCAGTTTATACAGGCCTTTTTTACAAACTTTATCACAAAGAATTACCAGAGAAATACGAGAAGCTGCAACCAAATGGAATCAAATAGGTTATGAAGGAAAATAGTTATTATGAAGATTAGAAATTGAATTTGTTCTATCTGTCCAATCAAATAAACAAATAATTGGTGCAATATAGAATGGGTAAAATCCAATTTTGTTCAGTGTTGAGAACTACATTTTTGCAACATTTTTATCCAAATCTATAAAAACCAAGCTTCTCAATACATCACTTCAATTTCAAAAATGACAGATTCCCTCAGGTTTATAGTTCATATGTTTAAATATTGAATTAAAGATATATATATATATATATATATACACAAAATGCCTCTTGTTATCATTCATTCATCTATTTCTTCTTTTTCAAAATTGTGTTTACAAATGAACCTGCAGCATATTTTCATTTCATTCTTCATTTATAACTTCACAAAAAATAGTAGGGGAAAAATACTAAACAATTTTTGTTTAGACTATGTTTGGGTATATCAACAAATTTTACTTCTGTATTTTTTGACCAGAATAAACACCCCAAAAGCATTTACAGAGCTAATTATACAATTTAACTCTATGCAATATATCATATCTTGAAAAAGGAAGCAAACAGCTTGAGGAAAGGAATTCCAGAGTGGAGGGCTAGGCAACTAAAGATAATCTATTACGTGTGGGAGGACACAGGGAAAAGACCAGAGTCAGAGGAATGCAGAATTCTCAAATGGTTGTGGGCTGGAGGCTATTACAGAATTGGTGAGGAGCAAGATTTGAATAAAAGGTACTGAATTAAAGATAACAGCATGGCTAGATGGCAAGCAATGTTGGTCAGTAACTTGAGAGGTTATGGTTAACCAGGACTTGGTGTAAAGTAGCATTCAGGCAGCAGTTTTGGGTTATTTTAATGTTAAAAAGGTGTAAGGTTGGAGATTGTCAAGAGAGAATTGGAATAGCTGCACAATTACATTTGGAAGTTAAGACATGGATGAAGGATTCAGCAACAGATGAACTGAAGTAGGAAGGACAACAGGTAGTACAGCGGTTGTACAGGCAGTCGTGATGATGGTGGTGTTGTGTGATTGTGTGTAGCCCAGCTCAGAGGCAAATAGGATAAATGGTCAAATAATAACAAAGCAAACAGTCTGGCTCAAGTTCAGCAAATGGCCAGTAATCAAACAGTGATTAAGAAACAGAGTTTGTGGCAGAGGCTTAAGATAATGGCTTCACACATCAAACACCTTGGACTTTTACGGCTTTGAAAACAATGCTCCTGGTAAATGAAAACTAATTTATGATAAATGTATCAATTTGTTTTATATCACCTTCAATAACGTTCTTCAGACTACAGTATAATGTGTTCCATATGAAATCAATGTTGGGAAAATTATGCAAAATGACTGACTAAGATGGGTAGGGAGAAGAGACAAAAGTAAATTAACTCAGCAGATTTACTTCAGTCTCCTTATAACGTGTACGATGGAAGGGAAGGGAGCACTGCAGGGAAAAAAAGGCGGATGTATTTTTAAATATGTGTCCATGGAGCTGTGTCCAGTTGAAACTGTATTTATGATGATCTGATTGTGCTAATTTCCAATCAATGCTGCATTATGTTTGTTGAAATTTGAACGTGTCAGTGTCACACAGTCCAGAGCATCAGTTATATAATTTGAAACTATCACAACACTGACTGTGACAGTGAAGGATGTTCAATGTCTCTAACAGAAAGCACATAATCCTGTAGGGTTCATTAGTTTTACTCAATATATATTGATGCACACTACTTTGAGTTAATTTAATGGCTAAGGTAATTCTTGGTTATTAAGACCATAGCCATAAAGGACTAGAGTCCAGTCTAACCTAATTTACATATATTTATTTAAGTAATCTACATTGATCATTGCTTTTCTTTGGTCACCCTCAAATCATTCCAGCCCATAATTAAGAAAATCCATTATCTATTTTGCAGTCCTCAAAGTAAAACAAAAAATGAAAAAGTTGCTAATAATTCAAAAAAGTCAGTAAAACAGCATTCCAAAAATGAACAACATTTCCACAACACCTTTTGGATAGTTAACAATACATCCAAGTTAAATATTTAGGACTCTGCACATGAAACAAAGAACCAATGAATTACTGAATTTATATTTTTAAAAATGAAATATTTCAATCTGGCAGTGGGCAAATTGAAACACCTAAATGGTCGATTCTAATTGTGGACTTGTTGCCAGTTCAAATTGTGTCAGGGAATCAAATGCAACAGTTATTGGGACTGTAGTGTATGTAACCCTTTGAATGACTTGATAAGTAAATACTGTATCACAACATTAACCTCAAGTTTAAATCAAAATTACTGTGTGTTATACAGTTATGAACCAAAATTAACCATTGATGATTTACCACATAAACCAGTATATGGGATTATATACAGGACATTTTGGTGTTTAACTCTGCATGATTTTAAAAAACAAATTTGTGATAACATTTTACTAAACATCACATTTTGTATAGCGTGATATTGCACAGCTGATTTACTGCAGTTTGTAAAACCGCCAAAACAACTTGAGAGCATGGCGACAAGATACTGTGTACACTGGTGCCTTTCACAGCAATAAAACAGTCATGTCAGTTTTGTGTTTGCAAAATTGCCACTTTTAAATAAATTGGGAACAGCTGGAAAAGACTATGAGCACTTTGCAGACATCGGCAGAAATAGAATTGCTTTCTGTCCTGGTCCAGTTTTTGGTCCGGGTTTGTACTGTCCAGTTCTTTTGAGAGCAACATACCAACTTTCATATTTCTTTGAACGATATGTATTGTAGTTATTTGGCTCCAATCTTTCATGGAAGAAACATTCATCTGTTGGCAATTTCTGAAATAGAAAGAAAAGTAAAATAATAGTTTATTTTTCCTCAAAACAACATGGGGGATTTCTTATCTATTTGTCCATGCATAAGATTTTAATGTTTCAGAAAGAATTAAGTCTGTGTTCACTTCCTGTTGTCACATTTTTACAACTGTGTATAATGGTAGGTGACCAAATAAGCCTCTTACACTTTAACCTCTCAAAGAGCTGTGACACTGTGGAATTCACTTCCAGAGTTAATGACAGAGGCAGAAAATATGACATTTAACATTCAGTCGAGTAGGTCAGTGAAGTAAAATACTAGATGTTGAGAAATGGAATGAGTGGATAAACATAATTAGGGTTCTTGCATGCCTAGAACGTAAGTGTTTCATATTTAAGATGACTAGCTGGTGCCCATAGTGTAGGTTTGATGAAGTATCTGTGTAGAGTCTTTTACTTGTAATTCCCAGACATTAGACTAACTGGTCTGTAACTCCCAGGATTATCGAGCATATTAGTCTGTTTCATGCTGACCTCAGAAACGTCAAAGTCCCTCTCGGTAGGGAATACAGAAGCAAAGTATGCATTAAGGACCTCCCCTATTTCCTCTGACTCCAGGTGCTAGCTCCCTCCACTATCCCTGAACAGCCCTACCCTCACTCTGGTCATCCTCTTGTTCCTCACATTAGTGTTGACTTTTTTAAAGCATAAACAATTTGATAGAGATTTTCAGAGGGCTGAATTTTACAGGGCATAGTTTTCAGTCTCCCTGCTAACTGACAAGTCGATTGATCCACCAACTCAAAAGCCAGCTGCTCTAAAAAATTTAATGCAGGTGCAGCATTGATTTCTTTAGGGTGAAACTTTCACTGTTTTATAAAGGTATTGGTTCTGAATGGGTTAATGTTTATGTGATATTGGCTCCACCTATTGCACCAGTGTATCTCATTCTGCTCTGGCTTTTGGAGGAAGTTATGTATTTTTACCAGCTGCTTAAGATCCTAACAATCATGTCTTACCCAAATGGAGTTGTACTTCTTTCTATCATACAATAAACCTTTTTATTTGAAGAAGAACTGTATCTCTTCTGTAGATACTCTACAGTGACACACTGTGTATCATTAATCACTATTTTGGCCCAAAACAAAAGGCAGTCTAGTGACTGCAAACTACTTAAAAACATTTGCTGAGTTACTACATAATGGCAGAAGTGGCAAATTCTACAAGATTTAGCAATAGTCATCAGGGAAAATACCATATTGTTGTAGCAGTACAGATCTGACTCCCATGAGTAGAACAAATCCAAAAGACCAAGGAAAGCAACAGATTTGAACCAAATTAGTTTATGACTTTAACAGCATTACACTTTAAGATGACAGTCAGTCAGCAGCTGAAATGCTATTCCCAACAAGTGGAGACAACAATTGTGGAAGCAGAAAGGTGGCAAACTCAGTACTCTAAAGGAAAAACTTCATTCCAAAGCTGGTCAGAAGCTCTCGGGCAGAAGTGTGGACCATGCAGGAATAGAAAATCCGGCTACACAGATACAAAGGCCTTGGTGTTGAAGGTTGTGTGTAGACCAACTGAAGACTCCAGGAGATAAGGTTAGAAATCCCAAAGGAAAAAGGAATAGCTTATGCACATCAACTTTAAGAGTAGTACCAGATAATGGACCAGATATATGTCAGATTTGCTCTAGTTTGTACAGTGTTATTGAAGTCTGCATTTCCAGCTGGGAATTCCGATCCTGACTGCTTCAAAAGCAGGGTATACCTGAAACAAAGCAAACGCTCTTATGTTGCGGGAAAGTCAAACCACACCCCCTTTTGTAGCAGTCAGTGTGTTGTGGTTCTGAGATTTAAATTGACCAGCACAGCCTGACATTTGGACAGCTGCTGTGAAAGGTTAAATGAGGTGCTACATTTTGGAAAGGCAAATCAGGGCAGGACTGATGCACTTAATGGTAAGGTTCTGGGCAGTGTTGCTGAACAAAGAGACCTTGGAGTGCAGGTTCATAGTTCCTTGAAAGTGGAGTCACAGGTAGCTAGGATAGTGAAGCAGTGTTTGGTATGTTTTCCTTTACTAGTCTCAGCATTGAGTTTAGGAATTGGTTTGATCACTTTTGGAATATTGCTTGCAATTCTGGTCTCCCTGCTATAGGAAGAATGTTGTGAAACTTGAAAGGATTGAGAAAAGATTTACAACGATGTTGCCAGAGTTGGAGGGTTTGAGCTATAGGGAGCGGCTAAATAGGCTGGGGCTGTTTTCCCTGGAGCATTGGAGGCTGAGGGGTGACCTTACAGAGGTTTACATAATTATGAGGGGCATGTCTAGGGAAAATAGACAATGTTGGCACAGTGGCTCAGTGGTTAGCACTGCTGCCTCATAGTGCCAGGGAGCTGGGTTTGATTCCCGCTTTGGGTGACTGTGTGTGGAGTTTGCACATTCTCCTTGTGTCTGTGTGGGTTTCCTCTGGGTGGTCTGGTTTTTTTCCCACAATGCAAAGATGTGCAGATCAGGTAAATTGACCATGCTAAATTGCCCATGGTGTTACATGCATTAGTCAGGGGTAAGTATAGGATAGGGGAATGGGTCTGGGTGGGTTACTCTTCAGAGTCGGTGTGGACTTGTTGGGCTGAAGGGCCTGTTTCATACTGTAGGGAATCTAATCTAATCTTTTCCCCAGGGTGGGTAGTTCAGAACTAGAGGGCATGAGTTTAGGGTGAGAGGGGAAAGATTTAAAAGAGACACCTGGGGAGCAACATTTTCACTCAAAGGTTGGTATTTGTATAGAATGAGCTGCCAGAGGAAGTGGTGGAGGCTGGTACAATTACAGCATTTAAAGGACATATGGATGGATATATGAATAGGAAGGATTTAGAGGAAACGGGACTAGATTAATTTAGGTTATCTGATCAGCATGGACGTGTTAGACCGAAGGGTCTGTTTTCGTGCTGTACATCTCTATGACGCTAGATAAGGCAAGTCTGGGGTTAGGATGCGAGGCAAGCATTCCATCACTTATGGTATGTTTGTGTGCAATAATTCAGCTTAATAGTTACCCAGGAGTTAGTTGAAGTCTTTAATTATCTAACAATTAACTTAAAAAGTGTAACCCTCTAAATTCTCAAATATTAAGGATTATTTCAGAGGGTTCCAGATCCAGAGGAATTAGCCATCAGAGTCCCAGACAATTCCCATTGAGTTAGCTGTGTTTGGAATTCCACAGGGTCCTGACCTGCAACTCCAGTTTGCACTGCAGAAAAGATTCTCCATCAGAAAATCCAGATCAGTGATTAATACGACACATAGAAGAAGAAAGCAACATGTATGCATGTACATCATTTAACAAAATTGGAATTTGATTTATTCATTGAAACCCATAATGGGCTGGAATCATAAAATCGTATGAACACTTTTTTTTAGCTGCAATACAATGAGAAATTTGTTAAACTTGAAAGAAGTTCAGAAAAGAATTACAAGATGTTGCTGGGATCAGAGGATTTGAGCTGAAGGGAGAGGCTGAATTGGCTGGGGCATCTTTCTGCTGCAGCGGAGGTCAATGGGTGACCTTATACAGATGAACCTCAATTATCCGAATACCAATTATCCGAAAATCAGATTATCCGAAGAGGATCTCGAGCTCCCGATGGAAAAATTACATCAAAGTCGTGTTTCCAACAGTGATCATGCCTTTTGTTTACAGTGATTAAATAGGCACCGTCTCCAAATAACTGACTACCCGCTCGCGCTCTCTCCCCACACTTTTGCTGGAGTTCTATACAGGCGTGTACCCTAAACTCCCCCCTTCCCCACATAATCTCTCCAACATTGTCCTGTACAGGGCAAAGGTGGAACCTGTCAAAAAGTTGCAGTAAAAAGTTATGTGTGGGGCTGTGTGTGTGTCTGCGCGCTCTATTTGGAGACTTACCTCACAAAGACGGCAGCAGCAGTCTTGTTGTTGGTGTCCAGTCCTGCTGCCCCGGAGAGGGAGTGGGTGTGTACGGACTTGGGAGGGCAGGTGGGGTGCGGTTTTGGGGGTGTGGGTAGGCGTTGCACAGGGTTGGGGGTGGGGGAGATGTTGCACAGGGTTGGGGGCGGGTGGACAATGTTGGGGCGGGGTAGGTGTTGCATGGGGTTGGGGGCAGGGGGAGGTGTCGCATGGGGTTGGGACGGGGGGAGGTGTTGGGGGAGGGGAGAGTGTTGCACAGGGTTGGGGGGAGGTGTTGGAGGCAGGGGAGGTTTTGGGGACGGGGGGAGGTGTTGCATGGGGTTGGAGGCGGGGGAGGTGTCGCACAGGGATGGCGGTGAGGGGAGGTGTTTGGGGTGAGGGGTGGTGTTCGGGGCAGGGGGAAGTGTCGCCCGGGGATTGGGGCAGGGCAGGTGTTAGAGCAGGGGGTGATGTTGCACAGGGCTCGGGGCGGGGGGTTTGTTGGGTGCGGGGGAGCTGTCACACGGGGTTGGGGATGGGGGAGCTGTCACACAGGGTTGGGGATGGGTGGGTGGTGTTGGGGGCAGGGTCTCGCGCACTTTGCGCTGCTGCGTCTCCTGAATGAGGAGCAGATTTTAAAAACTCCGAGCCCCAGAGAAAAAGCATTTAAATCAATTAACCGAAAAATTGATTATCCGAACAAAATAGTGCCCGCCCATCACGTTTGGATAATTGAAGTTGCCCTGTAGAGGTTTGTAAAATAGCGATGAGCATGGATAGGATGAATAGCCAAGGTCTTTTCCCACATTTGGACAGTGCAAAACTAGAAGGCATAGATATAAGGTCACGATTGGAGATGCCGGTGTTGGACTGCGGTGTACAAAGTTAAAAATCACACAACACTAGGTTATAGTCCAACAGGTTTAATTGGAAGCACACTAGCTCCGAAAGCTAGTGTGCTTCCAATTAAACCTGTTGGACTATAACCTGGTGTTGTGTGATTTTTAACTAGATATAGTGTGAGAGGGGAAAGATTTAAAAAGGGACCTGGGGGGCAATCTTTTCACATAGAGGGTGGTTTGTGTACAGAACAAGCTGCCAGAAAGTGGTGGTGGAGGCAGGTACAATTACAACATTTAAAAGGCATCTGGATGGGTAAATGAATGGGAAGGGCTTCGAGAAAAATGGGCCAAATGGAACTAGATCAGATCAGGATATCTGGTGGACATGAATGAGTTGGACCAATGGCCCTGTTTCCATGCTGTATAACTCTGACTTTATAAGTGTGACAGAAATCTTCTGTTAAAAGAATGGAACAACTATGTGTGACACTTTAGGCAGACATACAAGAATGGTCCCCTTGCCCAAGGTTATAGAACCATGTCAGCAATCTGCAGCACACTCAGCATTCCTTCCATCCCCTTAGCTTTGCTGGAAGAGGGTCATGTGGTTATGTTATGTGAAGTTTGTCATTTTGCAGTCATGGAGATGTACAGCACAGAAACCGATCTTTCAGTCCAACTCGTCCATGCTGACCAGTTATCCTAAATTAATCTAGTCCCATTTGGCCCAAGTCCCTCTAAATCTTTCCTATTCATATACCCATCCAGATGCCTTTTAAAATGCTGTCATTGTATCAACCTCCACTATTTCCTTGGCAGTTCATTCCACACATGCACCACCCTCTGCATGAAAAGTTGCCCCTTTGGTCCCTTCTAAATCTTTCCCCTCTCACCGTAAACCACACACTATCCATGCCCCTCATGATTTTAGAAACTAAGATTATTCTTCAACCTCCAGCACTACAGGGAAAATAGCCCCAGTCTATTCAGCCTTTCCCTATTGCTCAAGCGCTCCTCCATTGGCAACATCCTTGTAAATCTTTTCTGAACCCTTTCAAGTTTCACAACATCTTTCCTATAGGAGGGAGTCCAGAATTGCACACAATATTCCAAAAGTGGCCTATCCAATGTCATGTACAGCCACAACATGACATCCAAATTTTATACTCAATGCACTTGTGGACAGGAGAGATTGATAATCTACATTGATTTTGCTGAATTTAAATTATAAAATGTTACTCAATCTCAAGTGAAGAAACAAAGCTGTAATCCTGGTCGATCTGCTTGTCCTGCCCAACAGTGAACAATCGGTCAGAAACTTGCAGCATTATTTTCTTCTCATTCCAGGAACAGTGATTGATTGGCTTTGCCAAACTTCGTCACACTTTTGGTTGTGAAATTTAGATACCAATATATCCCAAGCATTTGAATGCCAGTGTATTTTTATCTATTTTATTGATAGTTGATTTTGTAAAATTTGGTTAAACCATGGTAAAACTGCAATACCTAAAAATTCTTATACAAACCACAATGAGTAAGACAAATGCTGTATAAAAATACTGAAAAGACAACTTTGGCAAGTCCCATATTAGTTTATGAAGGCTAAATCCAACAAAACTATGTAGCATTCGAGTATTCAAATATCCACTTTCTACTGAGGTATTAACTTGGACTCTGAATACCTGGTCTTATTAAAATTAAGGTTACAAATTGGGGTTTGAAGTGTGCATTTTAAAAATCAAGCAGTAATAAAACCAAGAAAACATATTTCTAACTCCAAAAACTGCAGAATGAAGACATAAAAACTTTTTAACAAATTAATTTCAATAACTGTTTTTAAACTTAACAGTCATGTTGATTAAAAAAAAGAACAGTAGCATTTCAAATCATGTCCAAAAATAACAGATTCAGACCATACTGTTTACCCCCTTGCACTTTGTTCAGCTTCCAAATAAGATGCATTCCTCTTACTTGCACTTCTGCACTTCCCAGTGTGAAACTCTGAATACAACAGAATTTCTCAAGGAAATGTAATTCTTCAATTCTGACTGAGTAGCAGAGCACAGAAGTTCCATGTGTAGGAGCTTTCTTAAATGACTGAAATATTAATCAATTTAAATTTCCTCAATTTAAAAAAAAGTATGAATGATGATTTTAATCCTGAGGATTTGCATCATATCATTGATGTTCTGGAAAACATTTTCCTTTTTTTTCCTAAGAATATGGGTAATTAATAGAAAGGGTCTGCATCTAAACCATATCGCCTCAAGCAACAGAAATAACATCTTAAAATATTTGCAAACAGAATAAAATTGCTTCAATATTCGCAAAGCTTCACAAATGGCAAATATTTCCATTAAAGCCCATTTCAGAAGATAAAACCCAAGCTCATTTTTTGAGCTCTGCTGCATTCTGTTACTTTAAAAATAACTTGTTACAAATGTAATGGTCTGCCTTTAAAGTACTCCTCATTCCAGCAACCTGAAAAGATGTAACTTATATTAGAAATATGCCCTGTTAAATATTAGAAGTACTATTCCAATAATGACATTTATTGAAACAATCTGAAAAGATCATCCACATAGCTAAATTATCTGAATTTTTGTAAAGAATTTGAAACTCCAGTGTACAAGTCCTAACATAAGCCCAATTTTGCCTCCTATCAAATCTAGAGTACTGATATGATGTGACCTAGACAATAGGATTCTGATCTTCAGATTCCTGAAATGAAATCAGAGGCTTCAGCAAATAATTTGTTGCTCTCATGAGGAAGCTACTGTGAGATAACAGGCTGAGAAATATAGAAAGTAAATACCACACAGATTAGAAAATGCCAAAATGATCAGGAAAATAAAGCCACCCATGTTAAACTGAAGATACAGACTGCAAACGTTGCTGTCTTGCACTCCAAATTCCAACACATTTCCTTGTCCAAATTCTTCTCTTTACCTCTCCTGTCTGGAGGGTAACAGGTTATATGCTGGTGTACAGTTGCACTTGTAGCAGCAAATGACAGACAGCTAATGGTTTTTGTTACCCAAGAATGGATGTGTCAAGTAATCAATTACCCCACAACCAGGATACTGCTAAAACACCAAACAGAACAATTCTGGATGCCAGAATAGACAAACACCCCTTATACCCACCTGCCATACTAATAAGAAACACATTGGAAAGGTTTTGCTGTCAAAAAAAGGGGATAATGGCACTCTCCATAATTTACTCATAAATAGCATAGTAATTGGAAGGAGAGGTAGTGAAATGAGAAAATCCAAATGTAGTTGTCTAAGCTGCACCATTCCAAGGTTATTAAAATGCTATTCTCATAAAGCTATCTGGTTGCCAAAATCAAATCAAATGAAATTTCATTTACATAGGGTAGATAGGATCTAAACTTGCATGCATTTAGGACTAGTAATTGGTCATGCAAGTACCACTTTAATGGATATTTGTAAATTACTGTCAAACAGCCTATCTGGCACTGAAATGATAAAAGCCCCCTTCAGTCACAGAATTGCTTGCTCATCTTAACTGCAATTTTTACTTGTTTTCCTCTACTTGTTTAATTATTGACTTCAGCCCCTTGTATAATTTAGCAAGATTTCCCTCCTTTTACGTTCCATTCCCTTTGAAATAAATGCCAGATTCCATTTGCCTTCTCAATTACCTGCTGAACCTGTAAACTACCCTTTTCAAATTTCTGCATAAAGACTCCCAAAATCCTCTGTGCTGCAGTTTTCTGCAGTCAATCTGAAACCAAGAGGTGTTAGCCTGACAGTAAGTTAGGAAAGTGCTAGACTGAAAATGGCAGAGGTGCAGATAGTGAGGAGGATTGTCAAAGGATAGGGCAGGATATAAATAGATTGCAGATTTGGATAGAGAAATGGCAGATGGGGTTTAATCCGGACAAATGCAAGGTAATGCATTTTGTAAGGTCAAATTCAGGTGCAAATTATACAATAAATGGCAAAACCGTTAGCAGCATTGACATACAGAGGGATCTGGGCGTACAGGTCCACAGATCCCTGAAAGTAGCAACATAAAAGGATAAAAGGTGGTCAAGAAGGCATACAGCATACGTGCCTTCATCAAATATAAAAGTTGGCAAGTTGTGATACACATATACAAAATGTTGGTTAGACCATATTTGGAATATTACTTGCAGTTCTGGTTGCCCCACTGCCAGAAGGATGTGGATGCTTTGGCGAGGGTGCTGAGAAGGTTTACCAGGACATTATTTGGTCTAGAGGAATTTAGTTATGAGGAGAGGTTTGAGTCAAAGTTGTATAGCACAGAAACAAACCCTTTGGTCCAACCCGTCCATAGTTACCAGATATCCGAAATTAATCTAGTCCCATTTGCTAGTATTTAACCCAAATTCCTCTAACTCCTTCATATTCATTTGCCCATCCATATGCCTTTTAATTGTTGTAATTGTACCAGCCTCCACTACATCCTTTGGCAGCTCATTCCAAATATGCACCACCCTCTGCATGAAAAGGATGGCCCTTAAGTCCCTTTTAAATCTTTCCCCTCTCACCTTAAACCTATGACCTCTAGTTTTGGACTCCCTTACCCTGAGGAAAATACCTTGATTATTTACCTTAGCCATGCCCATAATTTTGTAAACATCTATAAGGTTACCCCTGAGCCTCTGACGCTTGAGAAAAAATAGCCTCAGCCAATACAGTCTCTCCCTAGAGCTCAAACCTTCCAATCCTAGCAACATCCTTGTAAATCTTTTCTGAACCCTTTCAAGTTTCACAACAACCGTCCTATAGCAGGGAGACCAGAATTACGCACAACTATTCCAAAAGTGGCCTAACAAATGTCTTGTAGAAACTCAGATTGTTTCCACTGGAAAGACATAGGCTGAGAGACAACCCGATAGAGATCTACAAAATTATTAGAGGTATAGTTAGGGTGGAAACATCAACTACAAGCTGGGACAGGTTCAAGGTAAGAGGGGAGAAGTGCAGGGAAAAGTTTTCACAGAGGGTGATGTGAAATGCATCGACAGTGGAGGTGGTGGAATCAGGCACATTAGCAACGTTTAAGATATTATCTTGATAGATACATGAACAGGAGGCAAACAGAAATAGATACTGCATTTGGACAATCAATAGCAATTCTAATTGGAATTGGCACGGGCTTGGTAGGCCAAGGAACCGGTTTCCGTGCTATATTGTCTTAAATTTGTTTTCCTTTCTCAATCTTCAAGTCTTATTGGTTCAAGGATATGTTGTTTGCCCTTTTAAGTCCTAAATGACTTGTTTCTCTTGCTTTAGTTATCAGCTTATGATTTAAAAAGAGCTTTTGTGATGCAGTAGTACTGTCCTTACCTTTGAACCAGGAGGTTCAGGTTTAAACCTCATCCACATCCTTGGACAGGGAGATTAGAAAATATCAAAATATTTTAACTAAATGGCAAATGGTGATAAATAGCAAAGAAAGTTTTGCAATATTAGATAGATTATATGAATCAATTACAGGCAGGGATGGGGAAAAAAAGAGAGGTTTAGATATTTAGTAGAGAGGCAAAGACACATGATCAGGAGGCAAACAGGGGGTTAGATACTAAATATGGGAAATAAGTACTGTAAAAGCAAAATACTGCAGATGCTGGAAACCCGAAACAACATAAAGTGCTTAAAAGTACACAACAGCATGTGAGGAAATGAAGCATGGAGTGATAAACTACAGAAGGAACATGGGAAAGAATAATTGGTAGTCAGCAAATGGATCAGTTAGACGCCTTTGCAGAGCCATAAAGCACACCAATTGAACCGAGTAAGGTTCTAGAAGCTTTCCCACCCCTCATGTGGAGGAAGTCCCGTCTTCTGAAGCTTCCAGTCACTTGGCTGACAGCTTCAAAAGACCTAGCAATGCTCCAGTTCAGTAATGGGCACTGCTGGGATTGCAGAGAGGTCCATGCAAGAGGCCCCATGAATCCCAGGTCAAGGCAAGTCCAGAGGCTTTCAATGGGGCTTTTTTTGGCAATTTGTGATGGTGATCTATTGTGGGTGGGTGGGTTTGGGGGAGGGGGAGAGAGAGAGAGAGAGAGAGACACACACACACACAGACAGACAGACAGAGGGGGGTGTGGGGAGAGAAAGAGAAAGATGGATTTCAAAAGGCAGTGCAGTAGGAAGGGAGGGAAAGGAGATATTTTCAGGGGTTGCTCCTGATGGGCACTCTGAAGAAAGCACCTCCCCATTTCTTTGTCATTTTAAGTACTTTAAAAAAGCATTTGAAGTTCTCACTCCCATCATATGATGTCACAGGCAGCATAAATTGGGATGAATTAAGCTTTTAACAAGCTCATTTGACACTTAATTATTTGTTTATGTTTGGAGGAGAGGTTGCTGATTTTTCTGCCTGACCATACATTGGAGATGCAAATCCTGACCCAAAACGTGTCATTCAGAAGGGACATGAAATCTCCAGCTTATGTTTTGAGTTGATCATATGAGATTGCAGCTTCACTCAAATCCGTGCAACATTTCAATAGGCTTTAGCAATCAGAAGTAGGTACAAAAACCAAATCCTTTTTCTTCCCCACCCAGACCTCAGACCTAACTGTCAATCATACTGTCGTCTCAAAGTTCTTCAAGCTAAAATCAGTATAATTCAGCATTCAACAAAACCTTCACCTTGTATATGAAAGAAAAATTTATTAACTCACAGGGAAGAGGAGTCAGGAATGTTGCAACATGACGTGTACAAGATCAGCAAGCTCATTCACAGCTCTATTAACAAAGCATTTAACATAGCCTTCCAAAAAAAATCGATCCAGATTCAAATAAAAGCAGAATCAAACCTGTACTTTTTTTTAAAGATTAGATTACTTACAGCGTGGAAACAGGCCCTTCGGCCCAACAAGTCCACACTGACCCGCCGAGGCGTAACCCACCTAGATCCATTCCCCTACATTTACCCCTTCACCTAACACTACAGACAATTTAGTATGGCCAATTCACCTAACCTGCACATTTTTGGATTGTGGGAGGAAACCAGAGCACCCAGAGGAAACCCACGCAGATACGGGGAGAATGTGCAAACTCCACACAGACAGTTGCCTGAGGCAGGAATTGAACCTGGTCTCTGGCGCTGCGAGGCAACAATGCTAACCACCGTGCCACCCACTTCTGGTACATGATTCACTATACTGACTTACTGATAAATGTCTGCATCTCGATGCATACTTTCATTTTAAATCCTAGTTATGGTTTTACTGACCAAGATCAATATGCTTCAAAAATTAAGTCAGTACTGAAGCTGTAAAAACAAAAGTGTCATGAAATGCTTGTGTCAGGAAACCTCTTTTTTGGGGAACAAAGAGAAAGGGGCAGTCTATTATCAAAAATTTATAAAAGAGTGGAGATATTATTTCTGTTTACTTCTCACCATGTCAAAATTGGTGGGATGATCCCTCATAGGTTTCATCTCTCTGTGTGATAAACTGAAGCATTATACAGATATTTCTGTTGTATGTATGCAAGATGGGCTGTACGAAACAAATTTTCTAAAGCGATTCATTGCAATCAGTAAATTAAAAATATAATTTTGCCTAAACTTTCTCATAAGAATCTACTCTCAATCTTCAACACTACAATTCTAATATTTCTAACACCTCCTCCCACAGACATTGAGAGAATGCCATTAAAAATTTCATTAAAATTAGTTTTAACTTTTAAAAATTCTGTATCTGAGTGTCATGCTGTATAATTGGCACACAAGGCCGAACAGCCAGCAGACTTTCACACATTTAATTTTGGCAAGATGCTGCATTTTATTCCCTCCAGGTGATCTCAATATCTAATAGGTTATTCTTGGCCGCCATCTCAGTATTCAGTATTCTATTCTGAACACATAGCCTCTTCAGCTGGCTCAGTCTACCTACTCTCTTTTCTTCCCCTATTATGCATTTACTTGGGTTTACTGGAAGAACTTATCAAGCTTTTTTTCAACTTCCTAAAAACTCTCAACCTTCACTTCCCATGGGAATTCCAGCTCCAAGTTGCCAGCCATCCCACCTTGGCCATATTGTTGTTCTTTCATTGCAGCTGGCCCAATATTTTGAAACACTTTTTAAGAGCTTGTAAGACCACACTGATTCAAGATGGCCTTCTCCAATTTCAAGATGAACTAGGCATTGTTATTAAATAACAGCCTTGTCAGCAATAACAATAAACCCAAGTTTGAAATTTTAAAATAAGCCGATGTCAAAATAGTCAAGTTTCTTCTCTGTAGTCCTTGTTTCCTGGTTTCAGTCACGTATCATTGTGGATACAACAGATTCGTACAATCAGATGTTTGTCAGATAAGATTTCTTTAAAGGCTATCTGGTACATTTGACTACTAACTGGTTTGCCAATTCATCCACGATTAGTGCTGCAGTATATTCTAGTTACAAAATAAGTGAAGTGCCTGGAATCAGTTGCATCTACGCTTGCAAATTTGATTTCATAGAATCCCTACAGTATGGAAGCAAGCCATTCAGCCCAAGTCCACACTGCCCCTCCAAACAGCATCCTAACCAGACACACCTCCCTACCCTATCCCTGTTAATCTGTATTTCCCATGGCTAATCCACCTAACCTGCACATCTTTGGACTGTGGGGGGGAAATCGAAGCACCCCAAGAAAATCCACACAGACGTGAGGAGAATGTGCAAACTCCACTTAGACAGTGGCCCAAGGCTGGAATTGAACCCGGGTCCCTGGCACTGTGAGGCAGTAGTGCTAGCCACTGAGCCACCGTGGCACCCCTGATTTAATCAGTTTCAACTGATCTTTGTTTCATTCTAGAGAAACCTTATGAGATATTTTATAATTTTGTTGTTGATTTCTGTGCATTTGCAGTTTTTCTGCCAATAGTGATACATCATCTGGAAAAATCTTAACATCCCAAGTGTTTGCATTCTCCTCTGTCTCGGTCTCTTTTTAAACTCAAGCTAACAGACAGAAACTCACCATATCCTAGCAGGAAAATAACTTATTTTGCTAATGGTTCAGCAGTCGTTATTAGTACATCTGTAAATAGCGACACTTCCAGTATATAGCAGCAGGGTGAGTGGGCAGGAAGAACTATAGCTCACTTCACAACTTCAGTTATTATCCTCATTTCATAAGTCAGCTGGGTGCAAGCAATGTTTGTGTTTGTCCCACCTCAAACAGGCTGAATCCCTGTTTGTGTCCACACGTGAGTGATTTAAAAAACGACTCCTAATTTAAACTAGAAGAAAGGAAATAGAGGAATGGCAGGATTGGGAGAAAGAATGCACACCTCAGACAAAACCCCAAAATATAAGCATTAAATAGATTGAATACAGTCATCTTTTTGCTATCAGCCCCTGAGTAGTACTGCAAGGGATTTTAGAGGTTGGAAGCTGGAGGTTGGCCAGGATGGTATTAGCAGACCCTTTTTTGTAGCAGTATGTGAAATATCCCAGTTTTTAAAAAGTGATAGTTTCTGCGTTAAAGAACATCACTAGAAAACTCTATATCATATGTACTTGGCAGTTTCTAAACAATTTCAATGCTACTGTCCAATAAAGCAATTCAAAATGAAATGCAAAGAATTTCTATTGATTGGATCACCAGATGAAACCTTTTTTGAAAAGTTGCAAATCACAACTCTGCATTCCTTAAATAAGCTAAGCATCCAGCCTAATGTCAAATACAAAGTTAACAATATTTCTAACTCTGTCTCTCCTAATCAGTTTACATTTCACCTCACATCAGTTTTCTGGTGACATATTTTTCAAGAACAGGAATACTATATAAAAGAGTACATACAATCTCATTTCACACAAGACTGCTAAGGAGTTTCTGGCAAGAATTTCTAACAGGATTTGCAAGTTCAATCATTGCCAATTCTTCAAAATGTCATTCTACCTCAGCTTATACCTTTCACATAACTGAACTAAAGGTATGTCGTCTGGACAGGCGCTGAATTATTGCAGATGTTAGAAGATAGGTGGAGGGGCAGGCAGTATTGAGGTGGCAGGAAGGCTGTAGAAAGATTTAGACTAGAGGCAAAGAAGTGGCAGATGAAATACAACATGGGGAAAAATATGAGATCATGCACTTTGGTAGAAAGAGTAGAGGCATGGACTATTTTCTAAGTGGGGAGAAAGTTCATAAATCTACAGTGCAAAGAGATTTGGGAATCCTAGTCCAGGTTTCCCTTAAGATAAACTTGCAGGTTGAGTCAGTATTGTTAGGAAGATCATTCATCTCGAAAGGACTAGAATATAAAAGTAGGGATATATTTCTGAGGCTTTATAAGGCTCTGGTCAGACCACATTTAGAGTATTGTGAACAATTTTGGATCCCACACCTGAGGAAGATGTATTGGCCCTGGAGGGGTCCAGAGGAAGTTCACAAGATGATCCCAGGAGTGAAAGGCTTAACACATAAGGAACGTTTGAGGACTCTGGGACTATACTTGATGCAACTAAGAAGGATGGGGGGAATCTGATTGAAACTTACAGAATACTGAACAGCCTGGACAGAGTGGACATTGGGAAGATGTTTCCAGTGGCAGGAGAGAAGAGGGCCTAAGGACACTTATAAAGGGAAGACCTTTAGAATGAAGATAAGGAGAAGCATCTTTAGCCAAAGAGTGAATCTGTGGAATTCACTGGCACAGGAGCCAGGTCATTGTGTGTATTTAAAACAGAGATAGGTAAGTTCTTGATTGCCAAGGGGACCAAACATAACAGGAGGAAAGCAGTCACGATCGAATGGCACAGCAGACTCGATGGGGCAAATGGCCTAATTTCTGCTCTTTTGTCTTATGGTCTAAAAGCCATATGACTGAACTTAGATTCTAACTAAAATATACCATCTTCAAGAATTATGAATAATTTTTGCACTTTACCAAATTCAAATGATAGAAGTTAAAAACCACACAACATAGAACAAAGAACTACACAGCGTAGAATAGGCCCTTCGGCCCTCAATGTTGCGCTGACCTGTGAACTAATCTGAGCCCTTCCCCCTACACTATCCCATCATCCATATGCTTATCCAAGGACTGTTTAAATGCTCCTAATGTGGCCGAGTTAACTACATTGGCAGGCAGGGCATTCCACGCCCTTACCACTGAGTAGAGAAGCTGCCTCTGACATCTGTCTTAAATCTATCACCCCTCAATTTGCAGCTATGCCCCTTGTTCAACCAATGTCACCATCCTCGGAAAAAGATTCTCACTGTCAACCCTATCCAAACCTCTAATCATCTTGTATGTCTCTATTAAATCCCCTCTTAGCCGCCTTCTCTCCAATGAGATTGGACCCAAGTTCCCTCGGCCTTTCCTCATAAGATCTTCCCTCCAGACCAGGCAACATCCTGGTAAATCTATTCTGCACCTTTTCCAGTGCTTCCACATCCTTCCTGTAATGGGGCAACCAGAATTGTAAACAATACTCCAAGTGAGGTAGCAGTTGCGTTCTATACTATCGCAGCATGACATCATGGCTCTGGAACTCAATCCCTCTACCAATAAAACCTTAATACATCGTATGCCTTCTTAACAGCACTGTCAACCTGGGTGGCAACTTTCAGGAATCTATGTACATGGACACCAAGATCCTTCTGCACATCCACACTACCAAGAATATTTCCATTGACATAGTATTCTGCTTCCTGTTTTTCTTCCCAAAGTGAATCACCTCACATTTATCTGCATTGAACTCAGTTTACCACTTCTTAGCCCAATTCTGCAGTTTATCCAAGTCCCCCTGCAACCTGCAACATTCTTCCACATTGTCCACCACTCTGACTTTAGTATCATCTGCAAACTTAGTAACCAATCCACCTATGCCTGCGTCCAAGTCATTTATAAAAATGACAAACAGCAGTGGTCCCAAAACAGATCCTTCTGGCACACCACTAGTAACCGGACTTCAGGCTGAATGTTTTCGATCAACCACCATTCGCTGCCTTCTTACAGAAAGCCAGTTTCTAATCCAAACTGCTAAATCACCCTCAATCCCATGCCTCCGCATTTTCTCCAATAGCCGACCATGTGGAATCTTATCAAAGGCTTTACTGAAATCCATGTACACCACGTCAACTGCTCTACCCTCATCTACATGCTTGGTCACCTTCTCAAAAACTCAATGAGGTTTGTGAGACACGACCTGCCCTTGACGAAACCATGTTGACTATCTCCCATCAAATTGTTGCTTGCTAGATGATTATAAATCCTATCTCTTATAATCCTTTCCAAAACTTTTCCTGCAACAGATAGAAGGCTCACTGGTCTATAAATACCTGGGTTATCTCTACAACACCAGGTTATAGTCCAACAGGTTTATTTCGAAGCACTAGCTTTCAGAGCACTGCTCCTTCATCAGGTAGTTGTGGAGTAGAACATCATAGTAAACTTTTGCTATAAATTCTGTGTCCAAGTGTCTTTTTCAATATATAATTTCAGTTACATCACACTGTAAACTTTTGCTATAAATTCTGTGTCCTACTATCTTATATTCCACAAACACCAAATAAACCTGTTGGACTATAATCTGGTGTTGTGTGATTTTTAACTTTGTACACCCCAGTCCAACATCAGCACCTCCAAATCAAATGATTGAGTTCGTATTTACAGGTGCACACAATTATTGAAGAAAATATTGTTATGTATAGTCGTCAGAACTTATTTTCTATCAGTTTTTGTAATCAAAGTAAAATAGTCAAGGGCAGAAATATACTTAATGCCATATATAATTGAAGGACACTCTGTCTCTCTACTTCACTGCCAGAGTTTCATTGAGAATCAAGTGTTGAACTGATTGGGCTATACCTAATCATTGTACCTGAAATTTATAAACTCAACTTCCCTTTGATGCACCCTTCCCACCCTACTTCCTCATGCCCCCAAAACCTACAACGAACCTACCAGAAAAACTCAGCTACGAATCAAGACAGCATACAAACTTCTTTAATTTACCAGCACATTAAGGCTTGTAAGCCATGTCTTACCTAATACACAGTAGCAATAGAAATTCCCAGGGATAGGAACTGTCAACTTCCCCTTAAAATGTTGTTTTGACTTTGAATTTGCAACTTAAAAGGTGCTTTCAATAACCAACCACAACAATTAAGACCAAACCAGCTACTTAATTTACAGCTGACTGATACCAGAGGGAGACAGTGAGGTGTGCAGATGCTGGAGATCAGAGTTGAGTGTGTGCTGCTGGAAAAGCACACCAAGTCAGACAGCATCTAAGGAACAGGAAAGTCAACGTTTCAGGCTGGAGCGCTTCATCAGGAATGTGGGAGACATTATTCCTGATGAAGGGCTCCGGCCCGAAACGTCGACTTTCCTGCTCCTTGGATGCTGCCTGACCTGCTGTGCTTTTCCAGCAACACTGAAACCAGAGGGAGCGGACTGAAGTATATCATGGATGCATAACATGACACTTGAATTCAGTTCTACAAATAATTTGGAGCTCTTGTTTGTCTACCTTTGAAAGGAATTTTTTTGGTGGTAAATGTTAGCATGACTGATGGTATCACACCATTCAAATGAATAGATCAAAAGACATAAATTAGTTAACATTTCACTAACTATTAAACTCTGAATCTGAAGCTGTTGTGCTTGTTGACTGATGAGTTGTTACTAGCATGTTGACAATAATAGTAAATTAGAGGAATACCCCCTAACACAGAAATCAGAGTAGCTGGTGAACTGAATGGCAACAGGAATGTGGCAATGATTGGGAATTCAGTGTACACGGTGAGAAAAGTAATTCTAACCAAAGTCCAACAGTAATTAAATAACTTCACTGGAGAAAATAAAAGTGACAACACTTTGAGAGGAGTAGCAAAATCCAAGGTAATTGATGTAAATAAATAGGCAAATATCAAGAAATGCTTGCATGTTTATTATCTTGTGTTTTTTTTGTTAAACATATTAACAATATAATACTACTGCAAGGAACTGCAAGTCAAAGAAAAACAAGGCAAATGATTACATTCTATGTGCATTTAAGGGTGATAATAATTGCTCAGTAACTAATTGCCAATTTAACAAGCTAAATCCATCTTTTTGATTAATCCATACATTTATTAGAACTGTATTTGTTCATGATAGCCAAATATATCAATTAATCCATAAAATAGATCTAATTCAAAAAGACATGAAGAAATGCATAAGGACTGCATTTTGTGTACAAAGAGACTGTCCAGAATTTTCACTTTTACCACAAATGTATCTACCTCAAGATACTGCTGTTCAGAGATGTTAAGCTGAAGTCCAAGGTAGAAACATGGAGGAGGAATTATTAAACAATTCACTCCAGAGGGGAGAATAAGGTAAGTGGGGCATGCACAAATGGGGAGGGAGAGAGAAGAAATGGGGACGTTGAGTATTTGCAAATCAGGAACAAGACTACAAAAGAGCATGTTTTCTACTGGGTGCCAGAAAAAAAATAGTAACATACTCTCAACAGTTGGTAAAGAATTTTGAAAAGGCAGGGAAAGATCCAGCTGTTAAACTTTGTCAGAACAGTTGACATCAGAAAAATTAAGGAAGAACCCTGCCACAAACAAATCAGGAGCTAAACCAAAAAGCAGCATCTCACGGATCATCATATAATTATTACTCTCACCACAGCAAATTGCTGTGCAGGCACTGCTCAGAAAAATGAACATGTAGTTAAACAAGTAACATGAGAAAGAGTGCTTTCATTTCATGAAGAACAGTCACCACTACAAGAAAAGAAAGAACTGTCTTCTTCAGACAGGCTGTACCTGAACTGTGTTGGTCCCAACAGAAATGTAATCTAAGGCCATTACCAAGACTTTCAACAAATAAGGAAGAAGGAAACTGCTGGAAATTTCAACAGTAAAAGAATTATATAAAAGATCTTTCACCAGCATATAAATACTGAACAGGTAACAAGGGGTCGAGTGGGTCCTGTGAGAATCCCATATCTATCCAGATGGCCAGGGGAAGAATACTTAATGAGTACTTAGCTTCAGCTTTGACCAAGAGAAATCTGACTAAATATTAGGAGATCCCAAAATGATAGAGATAATAGTTCAGGTAAAATTGAGAAGTAAGATCTACTGAAAAGGGTGGCTACGCTTACAGTGGAGAAGTCCCTGGTCTGGATAGCGTGCATTCTGGATTAGTGGTGCTGGAAGAGCACAGCAGTTCAGGCAGCATCCAAGGAGCAGCGAAATCGACGCCTCAGAACACTTCAACCCCAGGGCATCAATGTGGACTTCAACAATTTCCTCATTTCCCCTTCCTCCACCTCAACCTAGTTCCAAACTTCCAGCTCAGCACTGTCCCCATGACTTGTCCGGACTTGTCCTACCTGCCTATCTCCTTTTCCACCTATCCACTCCACTCTCTCCTCCCTGACCTATCACCTATCCCCTCCCCCACTCACCTATTGTAATCTGCTACTTTCTCCCCACCCCCACCCTCTTCTAGTTTATCTCTTCACGCTTCAGGCTCTCTGCCTTTGTTCCTGATGAAGGGCTTTTGCCCGAAACGTCGATTTCGCTGCTCCTTGGATGCTGCCTGAACTGCTGTGCTCTTCCAGCACCACTAATCCAGAATCTATTTTCCATCATCTGCAGTCATTGTTTTTACCTCCTGGATAGCTTGCATCCCAGGATGCTAGAGGAAGTGAAATTTCAGAGAACAAAAATACTTGTCATAATCTCCCAATCTTTCCGAATTAAAAAGGCAGATGCTGAACAATTAGAGAGAGTGGACAATGTGGCACTGTGATTCAGGAAATATGCAAGGACAATTTTCACAACTATAGGCAGTTAGTTTAACCGTTGGGAGTAAAGTTTTAGAAGTAAATCAGGAAAAGAAAACAACAAACTCTTGGGAGATGTTTGATTTAGTCAATATTATCCAGCACAGAATTGTAAAGGGCAGATCATGCTTGAATAATCAAATTTAATTTTTGGAAGTGGAAGAAAGACTTGATAGAAGTTATTATTGTTTCTTTCCTGGCCCACCTTATCCAAACACTTATAATTACCTACACTAATATGACGCAGGCACAGTTTTAAGGTTTATACTAGAGAATTGTGATGAATGACTTTTTAAAAAGTCAGTGAGTGGTATCTGGTACTCACTATCCAGGAGAGAAGAGTAATGGAAATAGACGCCATTAATGACCCCAAAAGGAAACTTGATAAGAAAAGAATAAACTTGGAATTGAGCTGCAGAATGGCGCTAATTAGATTGTTCCATACTGAGCGAGTAACAACAGTTTTTGTTCGGCTATATTTTCTAACCCAATCATAATCTTGTACACCATTGTTAAACATTCCCTCAAAGTAGGCCAGATAGCTTCCTTCTACGCAATAAATGACTTTATGATTTCAAGAGAGGAAAAAGCAAAGTAAAAGGATAATATAATTGGTCAGACAGTGAATACAGATGTAGAGCTAAAAATGTTAAAATATCTCTTAAAAAGTGATCATTAAAATAACAAACCGGTGGTACAGGGCAATTTTCAAAAACAGCCAATTTGTGGACAGGACCCATAGATCAATGAATTATAGATTTACTTGACCAAATATTGTTGCATCATCACTAGAGGAAAGGTACTGAACAATAGGGAATGACAACAAATAAAATGCAACTACAGAATCCATATGGATGAGTTTAAAAAAAACAGATTCAGCACCCATTCCCCCCACTCCCACCCCAACTGTAGCTGAACAGGAATGGACAAAAAATTATCAATAATGTTCATAGCAGTATCGAATTTGTCATCATGAGATATTTCAACTATTCCCCAGATAAACTAGCAGGAAGAGGTTGTGATAGGAGAAAAGGGTACAGAGTTTTCACAGGACTCCTTTTTCACTCAGTACATAACTAACCCACCAAAGGAGAGCTAATAATGAATGAGAACAGACTACAGAAGAAAGAATAGGATAGCAGTAGTAATGACACCATAAGGTTTAATGCTAGGATTGAGAGTAGGCCAAAGACTAAATTAATGGATCGAAAATGAACAAATGATAAGGAAATGAAGATGAATTTGAACAAGGTAAACATGGGTGGTGGGGAAAGAACTTAAAAGCATTAGAAAAAAGTTGATCATTAAAAGGATAATCAATAGAGCTTGAAGAAGATTCACTAAAAGACAAAATCAAGTTACTGTACTAAATAAAGAACTAAAACAAAACAATCTATAAAAAATATAAACATAGAGCAAGATAAGTTTAAAAAAATACACTTGGGATAGAATGAGAAAAAATAGTTGACAAACCCCCAAAACTAAGGTCTTTATGGCATACACACATACTTCAGGAAACTAGGGAGTAAGCGGCAAAGGCATTAGTTTAAATATGTTCCATTGAAGAAGGGATCGTGCCAGAGGGGTAATAGCGAACAGCTAATGTTGTTTCTAAACACAAAAAGAGAGCAAAGATACAATGAATAAAATAAAACTCAACATGTTTTTTGCATTAAGTGAAAAGGTTTGCTGTTCTTCATGCTGATGAAATACAGCTGGTTTTCTGACTCCTTTGCAGGGCCTCCTCTCTCCTGACTACGATTCTGGTATGCTCCTTCATGCAGAAGATACTTCAGTGTAAGTTGTCCACCTTGTAGGGTTTTCATTTCTTGAAAGATATAGACTGTATACTAGGGCTTCCCAAAATTTGAGGGCTTGGACCCCGAGTGCAGTGGTAAAATGAAATTCTGTGGTTCCAAGCTATGAACGTTCTGAGCTCTGACTGAGTGAAAAAGCTGCCATCCCATGCTAACATACAGGACCCCACTTACAAAGGCCCTCCACATCCAACTGTCAAATCTCACTGAGAGGTCACAATATTTAAGCCTCAAAGTATGGTCACAGTGTTAAAAAAAATTTCGAAACACTTTATTAGTTATAGTGACATAGTCCACAGGCACACAAATTCTGTTTTTTTTTAAAGATGGACAGTACCATATGTGGTATCCTATTCAACTGAGGCATCAGGCCTCCAGACCTTCACTGTTGCAATAGTTGTCACTAATAATATGGAAGGATAGTACTTCAATTGCTTAACACAATTAAGAGCAACAACAAACTGTAAACTTTACAGCCTGATGTTTCTCCCATCTACCATGATCGTCAAGTCAAGAGACCCAATACAGGTTGAATATAAGGCAAGGAGAGCATACCGAGAGCAGTACCAGGTATACTCAAGAGGAGGTGCCAATTTGGCATACGTACTTGCTAAAAATGGAAGCTACAGATGGTGATAAGTGATCTACAGAGTACAGATCAGATTTAAGTTTTGCTTTTCTGCCAGAACTAAGTCTGATTGATGATGGATAATGAAAAATAATAACCAGAATAGAAGACTCCACGAACGTACCCATCCTTAATGATGGCAGAACCCAACACATGGCTCCAGGCTCCAAAACAAAGTGAAATTGGATAGACAACCTTCAATTTAGGTATTAGAAACAACAATAGAAAACACAGCCCTGTTGCATGCAAAAGTACTCCTTTTTGGGGATTTGTGCCAAAAATAGGAGATCTGACTCACTGATGAATTAAACAACAGCCTGATATTGTCTGTTATGTATGACTCCATGAGCATGGCTGTGACCCAGACACTGCCATCACCATCCCTGGCTGTGTCCTGTCCCAACTGCAGTCCCGGAAGTGGATGCAGTGATATACAATTGGGAGGGAATTGTTCTAGGAGTCCTCAACACTGACTGGAACTCAATGTTTCATGGCATCAGGTTAAACATGGGCAAGGAAACCTTCTGCTAATTATCATGTACAACTCCTCTTCTGCTGATGTCAGTAAATCTTACTGTCAAAACACCACTTGGAGGAAGAAATGAGGGTGACAAGCATACAGGATCTTCTCTGGATGGGGGACTTAAACTTAGATCACCAAGAGTGGCTCAACAGCATCACTGCCTGAACTAGTTAAGTCCTAAAGGGCATAGCTGCTAGACATAGCTGAAAACATCCTCCCCAATTCAGCTCATCCTCACCAATTTGATGCTGCAGTATACCTCTCTACAACAGCTCTGGCAGAGGTGAGTACTGCATAGTCCTTGTGGACCAGGTTTCATCTTCACATTGAGAATACCATAAAACCATTAGTCATAGAAGCAAAATTAGGTCATTCGATACATTAAGTCTGTTCCACCATTCAATCATAGCTGATATATCTCTCAGCCCCATTCACCAGCCTTCTCCTAGTAACCTTCGATTCCCTTACTAATCAAGAACTTATCTTTCTCTCTTAAATACGCTCCATTGTTTTGTGTGACACTATCGCACTAGATGGGATAGATTTCAAACAAATCTAGTCGCTCAAGTCTGGGCATCCATGAAGTGCTGTAGGCCATCAACAACAACAGAATTGTACTTCGACACAATCTGCAACCTTATTCCGCAACTGCACCAATACCATGGAGCCAGGGGATCAATCCAGATTCAAAACAAAAGTGCAAGAAAGCATGCCAGAAGCTGCACTATGCATATCTAAAAATTGAGGTGTCATAGCATCATAGAGATGTACAGCATGGAAACAGACCCTTCGGTCCAACCTGTCCATGCCAATCAGATATCCCAACCCAATCTAGTCCCACCTGCCAGCACCCGGCCCATATCCCTCCAAACCCTTCCTATTAATATACCCATCCAAATGCCTCTTAAATGTTGCAATTGTACCAGACTCCATCACATCCTCTGGCAGCTCATTCCATACACGTACCACCCTCTGCATGAAAAAGTTGCCCGTTAGGTCTCTTTTATATCTTTTCCCTCTCATCCTAAACCTATGCCCTCTAGTTCTGGACTCCCTGACTCCAGGGAAAAGACTTTGTCTATTTATCCTATCCATGCCCCTCATAATTTTGTAAACCTCCATAAGGTCACCCCTCAGCCTCCGATGCTCCAGGGAAAACAGCCCCAGCCTGTCCAGCCTCTCCCTGTAGCTCAGATCCTCCAACCCTGGCAACATCCTTGTAAATCTTTTCTGAAACCTTCAAAGTTTCACAACATCTTTCCGATAGGAAGGAGACCAGAATTGAACTCAATATTCCAACAGTGGCCTAACCAATGTCCTGTACAGCTGCAACATGACCTCCCAGCTCCTGTACTCAATACTCTGACCAATAAAGGAAAGCATACCAAACGCCTTCTTCACTATCCTATCTACCTGCGACTCCACTTTCAAGGAGCACTCCAAGGTCTCTTTGTTCAGCAACACTCCAGAGGACCTTACCATTAAGGTGTATAAGTCCCACTAAAATTTGCTTTCCCAAAATGCAGCACCTCGCATTTATCTGAACTAAACTGCATCTGCCATTTCTCAGCCCATTGGCCAATCTGGTCCAGATCCTGTTGTAATCTGAGGTAACCCTCTTCGCTGTCCACTACACCTCCAATTTTGGTGTCATCTGCAAACTTACTAACTGTACCTCTTATGCTCGCATCCAAATCATTTATGTAAATGACAAAAAGTAGAGGGCCCAGCACCGATCCTTGTGGCACTCCACTGGTCACAGGCCTTCAGTCTGAAAAACAACCCTCCACCACCACCCTCTGTCTTCTACCTTTGAGCCAGTTCTGTATCCAAATGGCTAGTTCTCCCTGTATTCCATGAGATCTAACCTTGCTCATCAGTCTCCCATGGGGAACCTTGTTGAACGCCTTACTGAAGTCCATATAGATCACATCTACTGCTCTGCCCTCATCGATCTTCTTTGTTACTTCTTCAAAAAACTCAATCAAGTTTGTGAGGCATGACTTCCCACGCACAAAGCCATGTTGACTATCCCGAATCAGTCCTTGCCTTTCCAAATACATGTACATCCTGTCCCTCAGGATTCCCTCCAACAACTTGTCCACCACCGAGGTCAGGCTCACTGGTCTATAGTTCCTTGGCTTGTCTTTACTGCCCTTCTTAAACAGTGACACCACATTTGCCAACCTCCAGTCTTCTAGCACCTCACCTGTGACTATCGATGATACAAATATCTCAGCAAGAGGCCCAACAATCACTTCTCTAGCTTCCCAGAGAGTTCTCGAGTACACCTGATCAGGTTCTGGGGAATTTATCCACCTTTAACTGTTTCAAGACATCCAGCACTTCCTCCTCTGTAATCTGGACATTTTGCAAGATGTCACCATCTATTTCCCTACGGTCTATATCTTCCAGTAAATACTGATGCAAAATATTAATTTAGTACCTACCCCATTTTTTGTGGCTCCACACAAAGGCCACCTTGCTGATCTTTGAGGGGCCCTATTCCCTCCCTAGTTACCCTTTTGTCCTTAATATATTTGTAAAAACCCTTTGGATTCTCCTTAATTCTATTTGCCAAAACTATCTCATGTCCCCGTTTTGCCCTCCTGATTTTCCTCTTAAGTATACTTCTCCTTTCTTTATACTTTTCTACATATCAACATGGGAATACTTCAAATCAAGACTATTTGCAAGCCAAACACTTAAGCAGCAACTGATGGAGCAGGCCAAGAGATTCCACAACAAATAGATCAGATCAAGGCAGTGCAGTCCTACCATGTCCAGTTTTGAATGGTGGTGGATAATTACACAACTTAATAAAGGAAGTGACTCCACAAATATCCATATCCTCACTAATGAACAGCCCAGAACATCAGTGCAAAAGATAAGGCTGAAACACTTGCATGAAGCCTCCAGCAAGTGCACCAAGTGAATGATCCTTCTCAGTCTTCTCCTAAAGTTTCCAGCATTACAAAAGCCAATTTTCAGCAAAGTCAATTCATTCCACACCATATCAAGAATAACTTCCACGTGATATCAAGAAATATCTGAAGGCAATGGACACCTCAAAGGTGATGGCCCTTTCCAATAGTACTAAAGACCTGTGCTCTAGAATTTACCACACTCCCTAGTCAAACATTTTCAGTACAACTACAGTACTGGCATTTACCTGGCAATGTGGAAAATTGCCCAGCTATGTCCTGTACACGGAATCAGGTTAAATTCAACTCAACCAAATTACTCCCTATCAATCCACTCTCAATCATCAGTGAAGTAATGGAGGAGATTATCAACAGTGCTCTTGAGCAGCACTTACTTAGCAATAACCTAATTACTGACACTCATTTTGGGTTCCACAAGGTCACTCAGTACCAGACTTCATTACAGCTTTCATTCAAACATGGTACAGTTGAATTCTAGAGGAGAGACTGACTGCCCCAGATATAAAATGTGTATTTGACTGACGTTTGGCATCATGAAGCCCTAGCAAAACACAGGAAAAGGCTCTCCAACGGTTGGAATCTTACCCAGAGGTTGGAGTACAAGAATAAGGAAGTATTGCCTTAACTACACAAGATATTGGTGAGATCACAGAATACTGTGAGCCATTTTGCTCCCCTTATTTAAGGCAAGATATTATTTCATTTGAGGCAGTTCAAATAAGGTTCCCTACTATGGAAGTATTGTTTTATGAGCAAAGGTTAATCTGGTTGGGACTCTGTTCAGTAGAATTTAAAACAACAAGAGGTGATCAAATAGAAACATGAGATTCTTCAGGGGCTTAACAGGGTAAATGCTGAAAGGATGTTTCCCCTCATCTAACAGTCTAGGATCAGGGTCAGAGGAGCAAAGTCTCAAAATAAAGTGGTACCAATTTAAGAGTGAGATGAGGAAGAATTTCTTCTGAGGATTAGGAATCTTTGGAACTCCTTGCCACAGACAGCAGTGGGGGCAGAGTCATTGTATGTATTCAGTGGTGAAATAGATAAGACTCTAGATCAGCAGAGGAATCAGAAGTTATGAGTCAAGGAGTGTCAGGTAAACCATGATCTCTTTTTAAATGGCAAAGCAGATTTGAAGGACTAAACAGCCTACTCCTTTTCCTATTTCTTATGTCCTAATAGTACAAAAGATGATTGCAATGGTTGTTGGAGGTTAGCCATCTCAGCTCCAGGGCTCCTCTGCTGGAGTTCCTCCGGGGTACTGAGACCCAACCACCTTCAGCTGCTTCAATGACCTTCCCTCTATTATAAGGTAAGAAATGGGAGACGTACTGATAAATGCAAGATGTTCAGTAACATTGACAACTATTCAGATTCTGAAGCAGTCCATGCCTGTACATAAGAGCTGGGCGACGTTCAGACTGGGACTTCTAAGTGACAAATAATGTTTGTGCAACACTAGACAATAATCACTTCCAATAAGAGCACGTTTAAACTCTACCTCTTGGACATTCAATTTGTCGAGTGAAGGCAGTGATACACTGAGTAAATTGTGACAATTCAACACCAAATAATCTGCTGAATCTAAGTATGCTCCAACCAGACATGTACTATTTTAGAATTTGGTGCTGTTATTCATGCCAGCTTTCCAAAAGAAGATCAATGATACCCTTAGTTTATTTTCTCTATTGCCAATTACCTCCTTAAATGTCTCTTCCCTGTCCCCTTCATTCTTAACAACATGTAAATAGCTCAAGGTCTGTCACTAGGTTTGAAACAACCTGTTCATTGTGAGCTTCCTCCTAATGTCCTTGCTAATACAGTTCAACATAACCCCAAACTCTTTTCTTCCTCATTTTCACCCCACCTGCCTTTATGCTTCCTTAAACTAATCCTGTCCTTGAGACCGAGCTCTTACTTTGTCCCTATTCTAACTGTTGACTCCCCAAATTCCCTTTCCAGTCCCAAAAATAGCTGACATCATAAATGCTCTCAAATATCGTACCCCCTTTTTCAAAATTCAGATTCCAGATCAAAAACCTCACTTTCACCTTTCCAATTAATTGTACCATATTCACCTTCCTAAATATGCTACAAAACAAAGGTACATATTGGTAATCTGAAATAAATACAGAAAATAATGTTGCCTATTGTTGAATATTAAGTAGCAATGTTCAACAAGTGAAGGGATTTTTCAACTATACTTGCAAAATTTGTACATAATGATGGAGGGACAATGTTGTAATTAAACTTTATGGTCAAATTGCAGTTATATTTTCACATCTTTCAGTACTTTTGCATTATGCACTGCACAATTTGTGATCATTGGAGTTACCATTTTAATTGCATACCAGAGTGAAAATAAGGTTTCATCATACAACTATAACTCACCCTATCGATTCTCCATGCAAAGTAGAAATTGTCCCCTTGCATGTCAATGTATCTTTTGTTTTTGCTTACTTCATTCTCTCTTTATATATGATTCTGGAAGCATGTAATAAAGAGTTGCATTCTGTAGCATCTTCAGCATGATTGATAAACATCCCATGAAGGCAGAACATGCAAGAAATAGTTGTGGAAGAATTAAGGGATGGCCAATGATTTGGGCAAAGAGGTATATTTTGAGAAGATTTATAAAAGCAAGAAAGAACAGTCTGTATGTTGCCCTGCTCTTTTCAAAAATATTTTTGAATAGAAAGATATTGTTAGATCTCTCTGGTTTTTGCTTCCCAACATATGTCCTTTAGTTTCTGGATTTGGTTTTGGGCATCAGCCTTAAATTGTTTAAATTCTTTCTTTGCAACATATGGTCTTGGATTGTTCTACCAGGAAATAAGGTTACTGGTTGTTGTTCTCTCCATGAATCATTGATCCACATTATTCCCTTAGAAACCAGATAGCCACTTTTTACATAATACCTTGGTAGTTTAGAAATGGCAAACATGGACATGAGCTTTATCAATACATAAGATAGTTGGTGCTAGTAATCTTTGTGATAGGAGAAAATTCCCTCCATTCTTTCCCCAAATTATAAAATATATCAAGTTTTAGCTAAGTCAACAATAACATTCTGCAATTTCCAAGATGTGCAAGATTGGTGTTGCATGACATTAATGAAGTCATGTTTAAGCCTTTAAAATTCCCAGCTGATGTTGCCCATGCTGCTGAGAAACTTTGCAGCATTTTCTATTTTCACATTTTTACATTTTCAAAAGGATTTGTTTCAGCAAAACAAAACATAGACAATAAATGGCTTCGATCCATAGCTCACCAGTTACAGGGGATATAAATAATACTTATTCCAATGGCCTACCTGTTGAATCCATGTTTGAAGAAACATAACGTCATAAGGTATGTTTGGAGAAGTAGAAATGTTCTGTAGCTCTTCCAGACAGCTGGCTGTATCAGATTGGGTAAATAGACTAAAAAGGTATGGTGGCAATTAAATAGTGGGAAATATTTAAGTAAGTTATTCCAAATGTTCAACAAGAACATGAGAATGAACCATCAGTGAGTTACTTAGGAAGTGATGATGGTTTTAGATTACAACAAGACACTTATAATGCTACAAAGAATAACACTAAGCCTGAAATGATTTAGAAGCCATGAAACGACATTGAAAATTGATTTTAAAAAAAGAGGAAAAAATAATTCTAACATAAAACTAAGCAAAAATAAGTCATTCTAATATATAAAGAATGATTGTAAGAGCTTTCACATGCATGCAAAAATATAAGTAGCTATTGTCCCCTTAAGGAATGAGGAAATAATAGGTGTTAAACAAATGTTTTGTATCTGACTTCACAGAAGACAAGAATTACATATCAGAAATAGAAGACAATAAAAGGACTAAGTACAGGCCTTAGAACAATAACAGAAAAGAGTAAAAAGCAAGAGGGAAATTTGCGAGAAGTAAAGCAAACGGATTCCCAAGACCTGATGGCCTACATCATAGGATTCTATTAGAAGTAGCTGCAGAGATGGTGCATCCACAAGATCCAATTATTTAAACTTCCCTCTGTTTTAGAAAGTTCACAGGGGACTGGAACTTGGCAAATATAACACTACCATTCAAGACAGTAGAGAGAGAACGTAGAAATCTACAAGCCACTTAGATTCTAGCACAATTAATGTGTAACTATTAAAGGAATTATTGACAATGCACCTAGAAAAATCATGGTATGATCACGTAGCATCAAGATAGTCTTTACAAAAGAGGAATCATGCTTGAAAAAAAAATTTAGATTTGGAGGATGTAACTCATACAATAGATAAAGAAGAGACAGTAGAGGCAGTACATTTGGATTTCTAAAAGCCATTGTTATTTTTAAAATTTATTTATACAATATGGGCATTAATGGAGAAGCTTATGATGATACAATGGCTTTAAGAAGTGTATTCAGTCCTTTTTTTAATGAAGATTGGGACAGAGGTAAGAAGCAGTCTGCTTCAAAGCCTATAAACAACTTGTGAGACCTTGGAGTTTTTTTTCTTCTAAATTTGGAACAATTGAAGCAGCCTGAATGGGTAGGATCAAGCTCCCACAGAACCAGGATTTTTAAGTGTTAGCTTTTCAACAGCAGTTGCTGCTGGGGTTTTGAAGTTAGATGCCTCTACTGTCTCTGCTTTTTCTATTCTATGAGCTACATGCTCCAAATTGAAATTTTTTTCAATCGTGATTCATCTTTCGTAAAGACTATCCTGATGCTGTGTGATCATACAGTGATTTTTCTAGGTGCATTGTCAAGAATTACTTTAATAGTTACATATCAGTTGTGCTAGACTCTAAGTGGGATGAAGATTCCTACGTTCTCTTTCTCCTGTCTTTCCTCTCTGTTACAAACTGGGGATTCTCTTCCAGCTGCTAGAATTGCATGAAAGACAATCTATTTTACTGAACTTGCCTTTTGCAAGGCTGTGTTTTGGGATGTTACTATATTGGAACAGTTAGTGTTTACTGGTTTAATAAGCTAGTATTGTTAAGTTTTCTAATTGTGGCATTATTCCAATTTCTTCCTTAGTTGTATTTTAACTATAGTCTATGAATAAAGTGAGTTTTGCTTCATGACTTGACCAAATTGCATCCAGAATGAAACGCCTGGCACTTGCCTTTAAAGTAATACAAGGTCAGTATCTAGGTTATCTTCCTAATATAATATGAGGGGGGGGGGGTTGGTCTGGTCCATAACAAGCCAGCTTTTATTTCCCATTCCTAATTACCTGTATAAGATGGTGGTGAGCTGCCTTCTTGAAACACTGTAGTTTACATGGTGTAGATATGCTAAATTAATTAGGAAGAGAGACTTATATAATTTTCACCCAGCAATAGTAAAGGAATGGCAAAATAGATCCAAGTCAGAATGTTGTATAACTTGCAGCAGAACTAGCAGTGTTCTGAGGTATCTGCTGCACTATCCATCTAGGTGAGAGGTTGCAGGTTTGGAGGGTGATACTAAAGGAACCTTTTGAGCAGCTAGCAGTGCATCCTTTAGATGGTACATACTGTTGCCACTGTGCATCAATGTTAGCGTGAGTGAATGTTGAAAGTGGTTGACTGGGTGCAAATCAAGTGGGCTGCTTTGTTCTGGGTGATGTTAAGCTTCTTGATTGTGCTTAGAGTTGGACTCTACCAGGCATATGGAGAGTATTCCAAGATAATCTTGATTTGTGCCTTGTAGACAGTGGACAGGTTTTGGGAAGTCAGGAGGGTGTAACTTCTGTCTTATTTGAAAAAAATACCCAGAAAGAACTCCTGACATCTGCAGGAGACATTCCAGACAAGTAACAACACCCCTCTGCAAGAGAAACAGGATTGAATACATCTCCTAAAGGCACAGTATTATCACAAAGTATACAATATTCTTAAGATTGGGACCGTCAGCTAGGAGGCCTGGGTTCAAGTTCCAACTGCTGTAGAGGTATGCAATATCATTTCTGAACAGGTTGGTCAGAAAATTACAAGATTCTTAAGGGGTAGACACAGGACACTTTCCCTGGTTGGGGAATCTAGAACATGGGCTCATTAGGATAAGATCTCAATCATTGGAAAAAATGTTCCTCATCTCATCCAATCATTGAACATATTCAAATGTGTAATGGAATTTTGATGTCTTTGGAAATCAGACAAATGGGGAGCCAGCAAGAATATGGAGCTGAAGATCCACCAAAATACTGTTAGGTTTTAGAGAAGGCATGTTGTTGTGGCGGGGGGGAGAGGAGAGGGGAAGAAGGGGGAGATGCTGTAATTTTGTTTGCATTTCTTATTGTCTTTAATTTCTTCTTTTTAGTTATCACAACTCCTTAAATTTTAGGATAGCTATGAATAAGGATAAGCTAGGACCTTGCAGGAAGATACTAAATTGGGGGAGAGCAAATTACATCAGTATTAGGCAGGAACCAGGGAATGTTATTTGAGAGGGGTTGTTATGAAGCAAGTCGACATTTAACATGTGGGAATTATTTAAAGACCTGTTGAGCATTCAGGACTGGCATGCTCCAGTGAGGAGGAAGGACAGGGATAGCAAGGCAAGAGACCCTTAAATAACAATGGAGGTCGTGAGTTTTGTCAAAAGGAAAAAAGAAACATATGTAAGGTTTAGGAAGCCAAAATCAAAATATAAAGAAAGCAGGAAAGAACTCAAGCAAGGAATTAGGAGAGGCAAGAAGGGGCCATAAAATGACCTTGGCAAATAGGGTTAAAAGAGAATCCTAAGGCAATCTATATATACTTTTAAAACAAGAGAAGGTAGGACCACTCAAAGACAAAGGACAGAACTTGTGCTTGGAGGGAGGATGTGGGGGAGATGCTAAATAAGTACTATGCATCAGTATTGACCCAGGGGAAGGACATGAAGGATAGTGAGATTTATGTGGAGCATGCTAATATGCTAGGGCATTTTGAGATTAAGAAAGAAGTGATGCTGAGTTTCTTGAAGAGCATTATGTGGAAAAGTCCCCAGGGCCCAATTGTATCTATCCCAGGGTATTGAGAGAGGCAAGAGAGGAGATTGCTGGGGCCTTGACCAAGATCTTGTATCCTTGCTAGCCACTGGGGAGGTCCCGGAGGACTGGCAAATAGCTAATGTTGTTCCTCTGTTCAAGAGGGGAATTAGGGATAATCCAGGAAACTACAGACTGGTGAGTCTCACATCAGTGGTTGGGAAGCTACTGGAGAGAATTCTTAGGGATAGGACTGATGCACTTTTGGAAAAGCATGGCCTAATTAGGGACAGTCAATGTGGCTTTGTGCAGGACAGGTCATGTTATTAACTTGATTGAATTTTTTGAGGAGGTAAAGATGATCGATGAAGGTCGAGCAGTGGATGTTGTCTACATGATTTTATTAAGGCCTTTGGCAAGGTCCCTCATGGTAGGCTTATTCAGAAGATTAAGATGCATGGAATCCATGGTGACTTGGCCATGTGGATTCAGAACTGGTTTGCCTATAGAAGGCAGAGGGTAATAATGGAAGGTGTTTTTCAGGCTGGAGATCTGTGACCATTGCTGTTACGCAGGGATCCGTACTGGGACCTCTGCTATTTGTGATATATACAAATGACTTAGATTAAAATGTAGATGGGTAGGTTAGCAAGTTTATAGACAATATAAAGATCAATGGAGTCGTGGATATTGTAGAAGGTTGTCAAAAGATGGAACATAGATCAGTTGCAGATCTGGCCAGAGAAATGGCAGATGGAGGTTAATCCAACTAAGTGTGAGGTACAGCACTTTGGGAGATCAAATGTATACAGTTAATGGCAGGACCTTGAACAGCATTGACATAGAGGAATCTTGGGGTTCATAGCTCCCTGAAAGTAGCCACACAAGTAGATAGGGCGATAAAGCCGGCAAATGGCTTGCTTGCCTTTATTGGTTGCGAATTAAGTACAACAGACAGGGTGTCATATAGTAGCTTTAAAACTTTGGTTAGGCCACATTTAAGAGCATTGCATTCAATTCTGATTGCCCCATTACAAGGATGTGGAGGCTTTGGAGAGGATGCAGAGCTTTAAAGGAGAGGCTAGGTAAACACGGGTTGTTTTTCCTGGAGCAGTGGAGGCTGACGGGAGACTTTTTCGAAGTGTCCAAAAATATGAGATGCATAGATAAGGCTGATGGTCAGAATCTTTTTCTCTCAGAGTTGAGATGTCTAGAGAGCATGCACTTAAGGTAAGAGAGGGGGAAGAGTTCAAAAGGAGATGTGAGAGGCAAGTTTTTGTACACACTGTGATAGTAGTCTGGAACACGCTGGCGGGGGGGGGTGGAGGAGGCAGATACTATAGGGACGTTTAAGAGACTTTTAAATAAGCACGTGGATACGCAAGCAATGGGGTGATTTGGACCAAGGGTGGGCAGAAGGGATTAGTTTAATTTGGCATCATGTTTGGCACAACATCATGGGCTAAAGGGCCCATTCCTGTGCTGTACAGTTCTAGGTAGTACAAAGACCACCATGAGAGAGTGAACTGCAAAAAGGTTTGGATTCCAACAAATTTGTTTCAGACAATGTCTTATACATCAAGAATATTTGGAATTGTTTCTGTACAGTTAAAAATGGAATAGGTATTCATATAACAGTATTGAAAAGCTATGTTTTTTGCTGTTCTTGTTACTTAACAAAGATGATTGCCTGGATGGGAGTCACACCTTCCAATCTCCCTAAAATGAAAACACCTCACTGAAGATTTGGATGAATGAGTTTTTATTCCTGGACATAGTATGGACCAAGGAGCACAGAGTATCCCACTTACCCTCAGATGTCATAGGAAAAGGCAATTGGTAATTTTGTTATTACACACTACTCTTATTCAAGGCACATACCAGATACTTACATTCCTCAAGGACCTGGCCCTGAAAACTGGCTTTTGCTGTGAGGCAACAATTCTAAATTCTAACATCTCTATTGTGTGAAAAAGATAAAGCAAAAGCTGTTGATTGAGAAGCTGGACAGATGGAATTTGTTAGATCCAAGACCTTTTTTTTGTATCTACTTGAGTCCAAATGTGGCTGCAAAGTACAAAATGCAAGTACTTAACTGATCTCAGTATAATTTTGAGTTGTTTTTCGTAGACTGAAAAGACCAACTATTGTTACCTTTCTGCCAATTGTGAGAGACGAGAAGTGTACTGCACATGATACCTTTTGGGAGCCAGTATTGTGGTATGCAAAAAAAAGCCAGAGAACTGGTTTTTCAACAAGACTTGGTGATCTGTTCTTCAATGATGCAAAGTGAAATATCTGTATTTTAAAAAATCTGAAGCAGATGAAAGCAGGGTTCCATTCCATTACTTTTAACTTCGCATTTTCCAACATCATAACCGAACTCACCCAAAACTAGCTCCCCAAGTCCTCACAGACTTCCATTCAACTATCATTCATGTTCACTGACCTACACTGGTGATATCCTCCATTGACTGAGGTTACCTTTCACCCAAAGGCTTAGTGACCTTCAGGTTAAACACACTACTCTTCAATAACAGAGCAGCTCTATGTCCTCTGGGATTGTGAGAACCTTCACTTATTTTTACTGTGAGTCTTAGCCCAACAAAATTTTGATTCCAAAATTTCTCAGTCTTGCACCCAATGCACCATTTCTATAACCATTTCCCTTCTTTGGCATGTAACCTTCTCTGACCAAACAATTCTTTAAGAACTCTGTATTCTTCCAATTTGGGCTGTTTATGTTTCACTGGTTTCCTGCACCACTCTATTGGTGGCAAGGCTTTCAAACAGCTCAAATTTCAGGAATTTTCTGCCATAAGCCTGTTTGCTTCACTTTCTCTCTTCCTTTAAGAGCTTTTGGCAATCTGTACTAACATTTCCCTACATGACTTAGTGTCAAATTATGGTCTGTTAATGTTCCCGTGAAGTACCTTTAAACGTTTTACCATGTTAAGGCTAATACATAAATGCCCGTTTAGGTCATTTCATTTGGCTCACCTTGATGCAAGATATTTGTTGGCGAGGACATTTCCAAAATCTGCTTCAAAAGAAGGATCAACAGATTATTTTTTGCACTCAATGTCTTTTATTCACTTATGGGATGTGAGCATTGCTGGCTGGGCCAGCATTTACTGCCCGTCCCTAGATGACCTTGAGAAGCCAGTGGTGAGGTGCTTTCTTGAATCTAATCAGTCTATGTGCGGTAGGTAGCCCTACAATGCCATTAGGGAGAGAATTCCAGGATTTTGAACCAGTGGTAGTGAAGGAATCGCAATACATTTCAAATTCAGGACAGGTTGGAAGGAATTTGCAATCTCTGGTGTACCCATGTATAAGCTGCCCTTGTCATCCTAGATCATGACCATGGGTTTGGAAGGTGCCGTCTCAGCCCTTTCAGAATGCAGCTTGTAGATAGTACACACTGCTGCTACTGAGCGTCAGTGGTAGAGGGAGTGGATGTTTGTAGATATTGTGCCAATCAAGCAAGCTGCTTTGCCCTGGACAGTAACAAACTTGGAATGTTGTTAGAGCTGCATTCATCCCAGCACGTGGAGTGTATTCCATCACACTCCTGACTTGTGCCTTGTAGATAGTGGACAGGCTGTGGGGAGTCGAGGGGAGTTACTCACTGCTGTATTCCAAGCTTCTGACCTGCCCGTTAGCCAATGTATTTTATGGTGAGTCCATTTGAGTTTCTGGTGAATGGTAACTGCCAGGCTTGTAATGTAGTGGGGGATTCAGTGATGGTAACGCCATTTGATTGTTTCCTGTTGGAGATAGCCATTGCCGAGCATTTCTGAAGCACAAATGTTACTTGTTACTTTTCAGTCCAAGCCTGGATATTGTCTAGGTCTTGTATTTGAACATGTACTGTTTCAGAATCTGAGTGGTTACAGAGATTAAGCTGAAGAGCTGAGCTGAGAGGTGGCAAATGGAGTTTAATGTGGAAAAGTGTGAGGTGATTCACTTGGGAAGGAGTAACAGGAATACAGTATACTGGGCTAATGGTAAGTATGGATGAGCAGAGGTCTGTGTCCATATGCGTAGGTCCCTGAAAGTTGCCACTCTGGTTGATAGGGTTGATAAGAAGCTGTGTTAGCTTTTATTCATAAAGGAATTGTGTTTTGGAGCCATGAGGTCATGTTGCAGCTGTACTAAATTTTGGTGCAGCTGCAACTGGAGTATTGCGTACAGTTCTGGTAGCCGCATTACAGGAAGGATGTGGAAGCATCGGAAAGGGTGCAGAGGAGATTTACCAGGATGTTGTCTGGTATGGAGGTAAGATCTTATGAGGAAAGGCTGAGGAACATGAGGCGTTTTTGTTAAAGAGAAGAAGGTTGAGAGGTGACTTAGAGACATACAAGATGATCAGATAATTAGATAAGGTGGACAGGGAGAGCCTTTTTCCTCAGATGATGGCTAGCATGAGGGGATATAGCTTTAAATTGAGGGGTGGTAGATATAGAGCAATGTCAGAGATAGGTTCTTTACTCGGAGTAGGAAGGGCGTGGAATGCCCTGCCTGCAACGGTAGCAGACTCGTCAACTTTAAGGCCATTTAAATGACCATTGGATAAACATATGGATGATAGTGGAATAGTGTTGGTTAGATGGGCTTCAGATTGATTTCACAGGTTGGTGCAAAATCGAGGGCCAAAGGGCATGTTCCGCGCTGTAATGTTCCATATTCTATGAGTCATTGTGAATGGTGCTGAATATTGTTTGCCAATAATTGCAGACTTCTAACCTCATCAACAGCCTTTCCTTCATTATAAAGCAAATGACGATGGTTGGACCCAAGACACTGCCCGGAGGAATTCCTGCAGGAGATATTGTAGAGCTGAGGTGACTGACCTCCAGTAACCACAACCATCTTACAATGGGCTTATAACTCCAACCATTAGAGAGTTTGCCCTGATTTCCATTGACTCTAGTTTTTCTAAGGCTCCTTGATGCCACACTTCGTCAAATGAGCCCTTGATATCAAAGATGCCACACTTAATGTGGTGTGCAGCAGTTTTGTCCATGTTTGAATCAAGGCTGTAATGAGGTCAGGAACTGAGCAGCCTGGTGGAATTCAAGCTGGGTGCTAGGGAGCAGGTTATGGTGGAGCAGGTGCTGCTTGACAGCATTGCTGATTACACCTTCCACCACTTTCCTGATGATCAAGAGTAGATTTAATGGGGTTGCGGTAGTTGGATTGTATTGTTGTGTGCACCACATTACATAAAAGATGCAAATTCACTGGTGAGAGTGCAGAACTAATTTACTAGAATGGTTCCAGGTATAAAATATTTCAGCAGTGAGGATAGATTGAGCAAGATGGGATTGTTCTCCTGAAGAAAAAAGCAGCTGAGGTGGTCTGATTGAGGTTTTCAAAATTATAAGCATTATTTAAATTTCATTTGAGAGAAAAGTTGGCAGCCTGGTGCTCTGTGGTTAGCACTGCTACCTCACAGCACGAGGGTTCAGCCAATTCCACCCTCAGGTGACTGTGTGGAGTTTGCGCATAGTGCTATGTAGGTTTGCTCTAGGTGCCCTAGTTCCCTCCTACAGCCCAAAGATATGCAGGTTAGGTGGATTAGCCATGTTAAATTGTTCAGTGTCCGGGTTGTGCAGGGTAGATGGATTAGCCGTGGGAAACACACAGTTACAGGGATAGAGAAGGAGGTGGGTCTGAATGGGACGCTCTGAGGGTCATTGAGGATTCAACGGGCCGAAAGGCTTATTTCCAGAGCATAGGGATTCTATGATTCAATGAGAACGGTATTTCTGCAAAATAATAAATGGGTATAATTAATAGTAAAACTCAGGCTTGTTTGATTGCTCCTTATTGGAATGTAGGAATATAATGTGAGGAGACAAAAGCTCAACAATGGCTAGCCAATCCTTCACGTATTATCACATCTGTGGAGACCTTAATAGAACTGAGGGTGAACCAATAACAGGAATGCAATAGTTCAAAAAGTCAGCACACTACCACCTTCAAGAGGAATTGAAGACTTGCAACAAATCCTGACATTGCCAGTAACACATCCCATGAAAACATATTTTTAAAAAGTCAACCAACATAAATAATACACCGTTCTGGTTTGGAACAGGTTGTGGTTCCCTGGACATTTTAACCATCGGAAAGTGGAAACTACTACCCTGGTCGAAAGGCGACAGAATGAAAAGTGGAAGTGACTCAAAACAGGAAACGTTCTTCATAAAAATAACATAAAAATATTTGGATTCTCCAAACGTTCTGGAGGCACTGATCCAGTGAATACCATAGTTGTATAAATCAGGAAGATTCTATTTTCAGCCGTCGCTAGTTCACTTTTTGAGACTGGAACAGAGATACTAGAATTGACCTTGATGCTCATTAATCAGGGAAGAGTGAGAGGGAGATAATATTAATGACAGACATCATGATCTACATGACTAGTCATCAAACGCCGAGCATGAAGTGAGGTTTTGAAAAGTAACTAACAGAACAGGTGCAAAGATGAAATCAACACTTCAGTCCAAGAATGGGTGAAAAGTGGTAAGAAATAAACTGAAAATATAATAGAAATACAAATACAGCCAATAGACAACAGGTTATACAATCCAGAAAAGAAATGAACCTGATTGATAGATCCATCTCAAATTATTAGATTAATAACCAAAGTGGGAATTCGCATTTGGATTTTGGATCACAGAGATGAATACTGGATTTCAACAACCATCAGCTGGAAAAGCCATCTGTATTTACTCAATTAAAATAGCTATAGCATTTGTTTTCAAAAACCTAAGTATTACTGCTGAAGCCAGAATAACATTTTCAGGTCCTGCCACTTACACATTCTTATGGGAAAAACCTTGAGGTAATAAGATCTGGAAAGGGCGAAAGAAGAACACTAACTATATAGAAGGGGAAAATTCATCAATGTGTTGTGCATTCAAAGCACAAACTGAAATACCATGCATTGAGTTTAAAGGCCAGAACAATCTATTATAGGAGGATGAATGGTTCTTTCTGTAGGTCAAGTTTAGATGCCAGCTGCTATAAAGGTGAACTCACTGTCTTAAAGGCATCATCACTACAATCTCAATCCTAGAGGAGGGGCATCCAAGAAGTTAGTGTCCTGCTAGACGTGCAACTCTTGCTGCCTTAACTCAAACTCAGTTGGTGCCATTCCTAATGAGTCAAGGAGAATAATTTGACATTGTCTTGCCACTATCAGCAGAAGACGGTGAGCTTCTGGATATATTTCTGGCTGACTCTCTACATTTCATGATGATGAATGACTTTTTAACTGGAGCCCAGTGTAAATGGAAATGCATCAGCAGATAACCAATGGCCCATTTGAATTCCTATGGGTTTGATTCCCTGAGGAGCTAAAGAGGAATATTCCATAGTATTTATTCCCTTACTGGCCTTGTTTCTAATTTAATCTCTCCAGGGAGGTTAAATAGCTGCTCATTAGAAAGGAACTTTCATTCAAAATACAGAAATACAAAAATGTTACGTTTATGCCACCAAGAACACGCAAGAATAATGTGCTCATTTCTAGTTTCTGTTATACACAAACATTACAAAGGCACTTGGCAATAGTGCAATTAACATTTACAAGGACAATACCAGAACCAGGAATATACAACTGTCAGAAAAGACTGAACATGCTGGGTCTCTTTTTTTCTAGAAGGTGGTAGACTAAGACATGGAGAGATCTCTAAAATTACTAAAAATGCATTTGTGGAAACGATATTTTATTTGTGGAAGAGTCCAAAATTAGGCACCACAAAAATAAAATAATCACCAAGAGATCCAAGAACGTGGAACGTTTCCACGGAGGCATTTGAGCTGAACAGCATAGCTGCATTTATCTTTATAAAGAGGAGTAAAAGGATATGTTAATAATGCAAGATGATTTAAGGTGGGAAAGGCCCATGTGCATTGAGTCATAGAGATGTACAGCATGGAAACAGATCCTTCGGTCCAACCCATCCATGCCGACCAGATATCCCAACCCAATCTAGTCCCACTTGCCAGCACCCAGCCCATCCCTCCAAACCCTTCCTAACACTGCCAAAGGATTGATGGGACATACTGCCTGTTTTGCTGCTGTCAAATACAATGCAATGATGTGCCAATGGGACACAATTTAAATTTAGCTTCTGCCTGCCAGAATTCCCAATATTCAGGAAACTCAATAGCGAAATAGAGGGGGCAACCGCCTCCTCTGGGATATAATGGATTTTACAACACCCATTGTGGGCCGACAGGTGTGTTGACTTCTCAGGCCCTGCTATGATCATTTAATGCTTCCTATTCGCCTCCCAACTCCATCACCTGTCCCAAGATCCAAACCAACATTCTTCATTATGTCTTACCTACAAACAATCACATACTCTCAAATGACGGAGGACCATGCCACAGCCTCATCCCTTTCAACACCCAGCAGTGGGAATGATGTCAATTTGACTGACTGTTTGGCAGGAAATAGAAGGTCCCAACAGTTACATTTACAGTAGCTAGTAGTTCCTGGCTGTAATCCTGGGTATCTGAAGATGTAGGGAAATGTGAGATGAGGAAGGGTGGAATAAATGAGAGAGTACATACATTAAATCAAAAATTGAAAGTCAATTGTGAAATAAACAATTTCTTTTGAAAAAAAGTGAATCAACTTTGTTAATTGCCATAATTACTTTCCATTGCTGTTAATCCAAACATTTGGGATAGCTGCAGCATTCATTCCAAAAAAGATGTGCTCACAGCTCTAACATCCCATATTTTGTTGGTCTCAAAACTAATAGACATGTTAGAAGTTTAAACGGAATCTGTTAAAAATGACATAAAAATATAAAATATCAAGTGATCCTTCAGATAACCTTACATTAGACATTCAGAAAAAAAAGGAAAACATTGTAAATCAAACTGTTTATTCATATTTCTGATTAATACTAATCTGTCAATACTTATTTAAGTGCTATCTGGCCCAAAGTATCCTCTAATAAAAATGGCAGAAAGCCATGCATTACTTTGAATATCACAACAGTTAAATAAAGCCATTCCTTCATAGGCAACCCTCTCCCAAAACACACTGCTTTTAAAAATGTTATTCCTAATGTTCCTTGCATTTTTGGGCATCTATCTGCACTATGTGGATTTAATGACTTACACAATAATTTAATTTCTTTCTCCCTCATCCTCTGAATTTGGATAATGCTGAATGTTTAGTGATGCATGCAGGTAGCAACGTACAATCACCTGTTAGCACCAAATGCTCTTCGGTCATACAAAATAGAAAAGTGAATAGAATGCATAAAATCAAAACTAATCCTTCAGTCGCTGCTTGTACAAACTAACTCTGATTGATCAAAGAGAAACAAACCCATTCTTTTCCCTAGCCATGAACATTTTAACTTCCTCCAAAACCTCTCCAGCTTTTATCAAGTAATTCAGAATAAATCAACCAACCTCAAGTACATTTCTGATGAAACAGCTCAATCACATGCTACATTAAGTCGCTGAACCTTCAGGATCATAGAGTCTGATCAATTAGAAACATATTCATTTTAACACAAACTTTAATAAAGCACAATTTGTATGTATAGGTAATTTTTAAAAATCAACCTGTTCATAAATGTGATGGTATGCCTCTGCAGCAGGTGGGACTTAAACCCAAGATTTCTGGCCTTACAACAATATCACTGCACCACAAGAGAGACCCCTGTTGGCAGTGGCTGCATGGTTGACATGAGGCTAGCTTTTTATTTAAATTTAAATGTCACTCTGCCATGGGTTCAAAAACCTCCATGTCTCCCAGAACATTAGCTGTGACTCCCAATTGTTGTGCTATGACATAACCACTGTGCCAACTCCTCCTCTGCATTTGCATATATAACAGCAATTTTGATAACCACTGGACATATCAAAGTTCTTTACAGCCGATGACATCTTTTTGAAGTGAGGTCACTGCTGCAACGTCGGAAATGCAGAGAACATGAACACAGTAAAATTCCCATATAAACAGCCATGAGATACTAACCATATAATTGTTTTAATGATGTTGACCAGGACATGAGGGATACCTCCCCCACTCTTCTTCAAAACAGACTCAAGGAGGGTTTTTTTACATTCAGTGTGGGCAGATGGTTTAACATTGCATCTAAAAGAGGACACCTCCAACTGTGCAGGGCTCTCTGTTCTGCATTGGAATGTCAGCCTTGATTCCAGAATCTTGGGACTCAGAAGCAATTTTGCTAACCAACGGAACCACAACTGACACAACAAACTCAGATCCAAGAGCTGAAGGGGTGTGTCAACATAACAACTCACCATTTAGTCTACTCAACACATCTAACAATTTTTCTTTGATGTATTGGTCTAATTTTCCTTTATCTATTTAATGTCATTACCAATTTTCTAGTACAATTTAAATTTCATCTGCTGGTCTTCCTCCCACTTATCACCATGTTCCATTATTAAATTTGCAATGACAAAACTCTATTACCGCCTCAACTTTAGTAAATGCAACACCTATAAGCACCAGGTCCCAGGGGGCACACAAATGCCCCAGAATGCCCACCTCCTCATATACTCAAATGTGACTTTGGTAGGAAGCAAAAAAAAACGTGGATGCAAAAGACGAAGCAACATCGCCTTTAACAATAAGGAACTCCAAAACAGTTCTCTTGTTTGTACTCTTAAAATACTGTTAAAGAAACATGAGTTCATTTGTTTGGAAAAGGCTACCACCCAGCTGCAAACTTGATACCTCTGAAGGATATATTACTCATGATAACGCAAGCCATCCAACACAAAAAATTCAAATGAATATCTGTGGGAGTCCCAGCCAAACATCCAGCTACATGATAATAAACATAACAAATTGCTTTTAAAATTATCAAGTATAAATGTCCTATTATGTTGAAAAAGAGATTTGTGAAAAAGTAAAACCAAAAATCTGGTTTTGACAAAGTCTAAACCTAATAAGCAGTTGGCAATCAAAACAAATAGGCAGCTTCTTAATCATCTGGCTCTTGACTTCACAGTAATACAGCTATTTTCAGAGTTTAATTTAATCCTCAAAAAGGATGGAATGCAACATTTTCTGATGTTACAAAAGTCTGTTGAAAGACGAAGATACACAGATGAAATTTGGACTAGAAAATAAGGAGGCAACCTGAATAGAAGTAGTTAAGGCTGTGCTGTGATGATTTTTGTTATATTCATTTAATTTGATCTGTGAATTGTAACATTCAGGGAATAGCCAGTCCAATGATATTGCTACATTTGACTGTTGAGTTGCAAAATTCAATTGTTCCACATGATAGAGGCAGGGCTGGTAGCAAGGCTTTGAACTGGCCACTTGGAACAGTTCAAGGTTTGTTGAATATGCAATTTTAGTCAGTTAAATGGAGGCAGAGGGGAAATCTTTGGGATGTCAATCCAACACTTAAGATGAGGGAAAAGCCGGGTGTGGGGTTTTGCTCTCTATTTCTGAGAAGATATTACTGCCAGAGTACAATAAATTTTCAGGCATATTCTCAGATTGGAGAGAGATCATGCAAGTTAGCCTTGTATTCTCTAGAGTTTCTAAGAATGAGGGGTGATCTCATTGAAACCTACAAAATATTTAGAGATAAACAGGGTAGATGCAAGCAAGATTGTTCCCCTGGTTGGGGAGTCTAAAATCTGGGGGCATAATTTAAAAAGGGAGATGCAATTTAGTTTGTCCTTCTCTCAGACAGTTTTAGTCAGAAGATTGTGAACCTTTGGAACTTTCAACCAGAGGGCTGTGGATGCTCAGTCTTCAGTATGTCAGAGGTAGAGATTAATAGATTTCTGACTTCCAGTGGGGTACAGGGCAATAAGGATGGAGTGAGTAAAAGGCATGGAATGTTCAATCAATGATTGTATTGAATAGTAGGGCAGGTTCAACAGGCTGAATGGCTGACTCCTGTTCCTATGTTCTACACTCTCAGACTAACTTTTGGGTCATGAATTCCAGAGATTCACAACCCTTTGGGAGAAGTAGTTTCTCCTCAACTCTGTTTTAAATTTGCTACCCCATACCCTAAGACGATAATCTCTCATCCTAGAATTCCCCACAAGAGGAAACATTCACTCCACGCCTGTATATCCATATCTTTTATCTTGAATACCTCAATTTGATTTCCCCTCATTCTTCTAAATTCCAGAGAGCGTAGCCTAAACTCTGTTCAATCTCTCTTGATATGACAAACCCCTCATCTCTGGGATCAATCTCATGAACCTCCTCTGAACTGCCTCCAATACCACAATATCTTTCCTGAAATAAGGGGACAAAAACTGCGCACAATACTTCAAGTGCGGTGTCACCAGCGATTTGTATATTCGCAATACTTCCTTACCTTTATATTCTATATCTTTAGCTATAAAAGCCAACATTCCATTCACTTTCTTTATTTCCAGCTGTTCCTGCATGCTAGTTTTCTGTGACTCATGAACAAGGACACCCAGATCACACTGCATTGGAGCACCCCAAAATCTCTCCCCATTTAAAGAATAGGTCGCCTTCCCATTTTTTTTTTGGCCAAAATGCATGATCTTACCAACATCCAAGTTAAACTCCATCTGCCACATTTTGGTCTACTCTCCTAACCTATCTATATCCATTTTTAAGGTTTGTATGTCCTCATTGCAATTTACTGTTCCACCTGGATTTGTGTCATCTGCAAGTGTGGCCATAGAGCCTTCTATTACTACATTTAAGTTGTTAATTTACATTCTGAATAGCTGGGGTCCAAGGGCCCATTACTGCTTATTATCTATATCAATGATTTGGATGAGAATGTACAAGGCATGAGTAGTAAGTTTGCTGATGACACTAAAATAGGCAATATCGTGGACAGTGAGGAAGGTCGTCAGAAATTGCAGATGTGGGCTGAGAAATGGCAAATGGAGTTTAATGTAGACACATGTGAGGTCTTGCATTTTGGAAAGTCAAATCAAGGTAGGAGTTTCATGGTGAATGGTAGGGCCTTAAGGAATTTAATGGAACAGATGGATCTTGGAGTTCAGGTGCACGGTTCTCTGAAAGTGGAGTAGTTCTCTGAAAGACAGGACAGTAAAGGAGGCTTTGGGCACACTGGCCTTCATCAGTCAGGACATTAAGTATAGAGGTTGGGAAGTTATGTTGCAGTTATACAGGACATTGGTGAGACCGCACTTGGAATATTGTGTTCAGTTTTAGTCACCCTGTTTTAGGAAGGACGTTATTAAACTGGAAAGAGTGCAGACAAAATTTACAAGGATGTTGCCAGGACTCAATGGTCTGGCTTATAGGGAGAAGGTAGTCAAGCTAGGACTTTCTTCTTTAGAGCATAGGAGACTGAGGGGGTGACCTTATAGGGAGACTGAGGGAGACCTTATAGGGGTGTACAAGATCATGAGGGGCATGGATGGGGCGAACGCACTCAGTCTTTTTCCCAGGGTTGGGAAATAGCACACTAGAGGGCATCAGTTTAAGGTTAGTGGGGAAAGAATAAAAAAGGGAACCTAAGGGGCAACCTTTCTTACAGAGGGTGGTACCATATGAAATGAACTGCCAGTAGAACTGGTTGAGACGGGGACATTAAAAGGCATTTGGACAAATATATGAATAGGAAACGATCAGAAGGTCTGGGCCAGGTGCAGGGAAATGGGATTAGCATGGACAGACATTTTGGTCAGCATGGACCACTTTGGGCCAGTCACCTATCCAGGTTAATAAATTACCCCTAATCCCATATGATCCAACTTTGTGAAGTAACTTTTTGTGCAGCACCTTATCAAATGCCTTTTGGAAGTCCAGATATATTACATCTAACATGATATATTAGTCTAACATGATTTGTCCTTCATAAAACAATGTTGACTCTGAATGGTAGCATTTTGACTTTCCAAATGTCCTGATATTGCTTTCTTGATAATTGATTCTAAACACTTTCCCAACAGCAGAAGTTAAACTAACTGATCTGCAATTTCCCACATTTTGCCTCCCTCCCATTTTGAATAAGGGTGTTACATGAGCATTTTTCCAATCCACTGGAACCTTTCCTATGTCCAGGGAATTTTGGAATATTGTAACCAATGGATCCACTATCTCTGCCACCACTTCCTTTAATACCCCAGGATATAGGCCATCAGGCCCAGGAGGCTTATCTGCCCTCAATCCTAATAGTTTGCTGAGTAACTTTTCCCTATTGCTGTACAGCACCACGCTATGTCAATATCACACCTATAGCAACTGCCAGAGTATATAGCAAACATACAAACTGTATGTGCTTCGACTTTGAAGATCCTTCTGTCATACATGGTTGCTGTTGACAAGGGCTGCCCTCTCCAAACATGGTTGATGACTCCTTTACATAACCTGCTGACTAATGCAGATAAACATAGCCCACCAAACCATCAGGGCCATCATGGAACAAATCATAGGGCTCCTCCAGAGGCGGTTCAGTTATCAGAAGAACTCTATGGGGTATTCCATTACACTTCAGATAGAGTATGCTACATAAGCCCAGCATGCTATGCCCTGCACAATGGGAGTTGGCAAAGAGTAGATGTTCTAAATGCTGAGCAGCTGGGAGAGTGTCAGCAGTCTTTGAGGATAAGAATGAAGACATGATCAATTCAATGTTCCCAGACAATGACAGGGAGGTCATCGTGCACAAGACCCAGGTAGAACTAAATTGATACCTACTTCTAAGATGTACGAGTTGGGTGAAGACATCATTCAGTTGTCAGTTTTGTTACTGCAAAAGGCAAGCAGCTCCTGCTTACTACCAACAGCAAATGCAACTTTTTTTTGGTGTATCTTTGCCTTTTCTGTTCTGGAACAGAAGTATCCCTTACCAACTGCTTGGATACTTTATATCACGTGTTATTCCTATGTTCGAAAACAAAGACATTATATGTTCTGATGAGTGTTAGGGAAAGAGCAGCAGTCATTCAGAAAAGTTCTTAATATCCAGTGAAACTAAGGAAAGTTAGTTCTTGAGGCTTCATTTCATAATCTTGCTTCCAAGAAATGAGTTCTCCTATGATTGGTATCAGTGTCAGATGTATCATGACAGAGTGAGAGATGGTATCCTCAGACCATCTCAACATCATTTCTACTTAACCACTTGTGAATTCACCTGCATTGCTAATGAACATGTATACTTCAATACAACATTTATACTGATAGATGCTGAGCTTTCAGTATCTTTTCTCATCAGAACAAATGTACTAAGGGGCAGAGTTTGGATGTTAATTGAGCACTGGACATCATCCTTCCTTGAATGTATACACTCCTTTATTATAGTTGGATAGAATTAATCTTGGTCTCCAAAAATGTTTACACTCATGAATGATCACTTAGACACACACAAGGTGACAAGTGGAAAACATGAGTGGAGGCAAGGATCTAGCACAAAGCATGCATGTTAGTGAGGATAGCACAAAGGAGAAAGTAGGACTGCAGATGCTGGAGATCAGAGCTGAAAATATGTTGCTGGAAAAGCGCAGCAGGTCAGGCAGCATCCAAGGAGCAAGAGAATCGATGTTTCAGGCATGAGCCCTTCTTCAGGAATGAGGGAAGTGTGCCAAGCAGGCTAAGATAAAAGGTAGGGAGGAGGGACTTGGGGGAGGGGCGTTGGAAATGCAATAGGTGAAAGGAGGTTAAGGTAAGGGTGATAGGCTGGAGTCAAGAGAGGTCAGGAAGAAGATTGCAGGTTAGGAAAGTGGTGCTGAGTTCGAGGGTTGGGACTGAGACAAGGTGGGGCGAGGGGAAATGAGGAAACTGGAAAAATCTGAGTTCATCCCTTGTGTTTGGAGGGTTCCTAGGCGGATAGCACAAAGGCCAAATGTAAATACCAATGTCTTGGCTATACTCATGAATGCAAGGGTTGAAAGATCCCTGTCATTTGCAGTTCTCTAGGATGCTTCTGAAAGATCACCAACATAACATTTATCATACTTGAAGAAGCTGTTCAATTTTGACATGGTAGCCAGGGTATTAACTTGACAGTGAGTCATGTGATGATTGAAAGTGAGTATTGACAGATGTAAAAGGGTCTTCACAAAAGAAGAGTCATCTACCCAACCTGTGTCCTCAAAGCAATTTTTTTCTTATCCTCCCCCTACATTTAGTAGTAGTCCTAGAGGCTGCATCTGAGGTGATGGAGCCTGCATTATAGTGGAATCGGTTACCCTGGAAGATCTGGATAGTCAACTCCAGGGATGTTTGTGGTTATAGGGCCCAGATATGCTGAGAATGTCTTGTCGAAATTCCCTCTTCCCTGCAACTTCTACATGGAAGAGTTCATATGCAGGACAGAGGTGCAGGGATCTGTCTCAAGACAAAACTTCTGAAGGACCTGTGTATGTATGTTTCCTCCTTTGTCTCTGGCATTAGTTTTTCTCCTAGAAAGGAAGGAACACCCAGAGTGAAGTCAAGGCCCACCTGGGCCCTCACTGTCAGTTAGAAGACATTTTCTCCTGCAAGATGGCATAAAGAGGGATTGACTGAGATACAAGTGGATGGAAGAACTTTATTGGTGATTCAGGAGCAAGAGAAATGATGATATATACCCAGTGAGTGAGTAGGAAATGCAGATTTGGGATAAGTGAGTGAAAGCCATTGAGTGGAGATGCTGATGTTACTGTCCAATGGCAGAGTAAGAATGAATGAGAGGTGGCAGAGAGATGATCCTTGCAGAAATCAGAAAGTCATCGACTGCCTTCTGCACTACTATATATCTCATTTGGTCCAAGTCACCAATCATTATGTGGCATTATGTGGGTTCAGACTGGCTGTGTCTAGTGGTATGGTCTCATCTGGCAGTGCTTAGGAAAAGGATGGTTCTCTTCTTGCTACCTTACCCACCAGCTCTTCCAGGTCCTTATTGCTGAAGCAGAGTACCTGCCCCAGGCAGGAATGGAAGTAATGCCCTACCTGATAAACATCAAGCAGTGTAAGGCTAACTGCTGGTTTGCACCAATTGAAGTGGTGGGTTTAAATGTGCTGCTACTGGTGTGAACACTGGAAGTTCCCAGTAGCAGTGAGCATTTAAACCTCAGTTGCCTTTGACAGTACAGCCCAGATGCATAATTAATGAGGTGAGTAGGAGAATATAGTGGAGCAAAAGTAGCTATTAAGCTTGAAAGGAAACCTGCCATGAAACTCCCCAGAAACAACTAGCCCTAAAAATGTGAAAATTCAGCATTTTATATAAAGTTTATTGTGGCTTGATCAAAACTGGAATCTTGTGGCGTTTTTCTATTACTGAGGAACTGGGATCTCTCACTTTGACGAGGGACCCATATACCTTTTTTAAAAAGAAGTGGATAGACTAACACTAATTTGGCAGTCTGGTCTGTGATCACAATATGCTGAAACTGAGTTTATTGGAGGTTAATGCACATAAACCTTCAAAAAAAAAGGTGCAAGGGCACATTAATAAGGCCATTAAAAAGAAAAAAGTGTTCAGGAACCTTAGTTTGATAAATAGAGGCTTCTGGCAAATGTTGACCTCCAAAAGGAACAAAAAAAGGTGTGTTCAAGTCAAGTGGGATCTAAACAAAAGTTATGAAATCTGAATCTAAGCCATCTGGAACTTGCCCACTTACAGTTTTGACAAAGGAACATTGGTTGACAGTTATCAATCCATTTGCAGGAGGCATGTCCCTCATTTAAACATTTGAATGAGGTTGCATGCCTTTTTTTCTTTAATTTAGGTTTTTATCACTGATCAGCTAGTTTCCCAACAGCTAAAGGAATAGAAGGTTTAAATGCCTCCCCAGCACTGCCCATGTGTCTGGGAAAGCATAAATGTTCCGATCAGCCAACCAATGCAAACCAATTCTCACCATCCATCCTCTTAGACAGTCAGTCTCTGATTGCACCTTTAACTCCCTCCATTTGAGAAACTGACTTCTGTTACCCTCCACCACTTTCATTCAGAAAGTACATTTTTAATAGCATAGCCATACATGAATGGTAAATTTGGATTATTGTAAAGCCATGCAACCCTGCTCCTCAGAGACTGATGAGCGCAGTTTATCTGAAACTGGTATTGCTTTTGTGGTCCTTTACAATCGGGGAAAAATAAATCTGGATTAAACAAAAGTCCTAACAGAGCATGAATGAAGGTTAGTGAAAAAGGTTTTATAATAGAGGAGCACGAACAACAAATCATTTAACAAGCAAATAGAAGGAAGTAAAACTGAATTTGTACAACACATTTAAGGCACTGGATGGCAAACACAAACTCATTTGTTTTTCACTTCATGGATGTGGGCTCAAATGTAAATGACAATAATGAAGATAAGTTCTCAACCTTCATATAGTTATATAAGACTAAGCTGAAAATAATTGGAGCAGTCTCAGTTTGCATGGCCTTACAGCACTAAACTGCTTTGAATATTGGCTTACTCATTTTAAAAAGAACATAGACGCGGCTGGCAGAGGAAATGGAAAATAATGCATAAGATGATATTCTGTTGACGTTGTGGTTAAAAGATTGCCTGGACAAAAGGGGAAAATCACTGTTACTCTTGCATTACATGACATTCAAGCATTTACCCTGACATTAACTAATCAAAATGAAGATATGTTTCAAAGATTTCACAAAAAAACCTTTAAAACGAAACAAGAATGTATGGATAGGTGTCTATAGATCTAACATTTTATCAAACAATTTGATGTACGAAATGATCATGGTAAAGAATGAAAAAAATGTGTTCATAAAGCATTTTTCATTATTTCAAGACTTCAGTTTTGCAGCCAAGTATTCAACTGTAATGATGGGAAATTCAGTAGCCAATTTGCATACAGCAAGCTCCCATAAATATTGAGATAATCCGCTTGTTTCAAGTGATGTTAGTTAAGCAAGAAATATTGGCCAGGACATTGGAAGAACTTTATATTTATCAAATGCACTCCATCAAAACTGAATTAAAATGTCACTTCAGATTATAGCCTCTGGAGTGAAGCTTGACATACAGCCTTCTAAACTCAGGAGAACTGCACCAGAACTGACCAATGATATTGTAAAAAGAACAATGAACGATGAGAACTGGAGAATCTACATATTAACAGAAGTGGAGATAGAGTCATAGAGATGTAAAGCATAGGAACAGACCCTTCGGTCCAACTCGTCCATGCCGACCAGATATCCCAACCCAATCTTGTCCCACCTGGCAGCACTCAGTCCATATCCCTCCAAACCCTTCCTATTCAGATACCCATACAGATGCCTCTTAAATGCTGCAATCGTACTAGCCTCCACCATTTCCTCTGGCAGCTCATTCCATACACATACCACCCTCTTGAGTGAAAATGTTGCTCCTTAGGTCTCTTTTCTATCTTTCCCTCTCACCCTAAACCTATGCCCTCTAGTTCTAGACTCCCCCACTCCAGGGAAAAGATTTTGTCTATTTATCTTATCCATGTCCCTCATGAATTTATAGACCTTTATGATTTTAAAGGTCACTCCTCAGACTCTGACACTCCAGGGAAAACAGCCTTAGCCTATTCAATCTCACCTTATCGCTCAAATCCTCCAACCCTGACAACATCCTTGTAGATCGTTTCTGAACCCTTTCAAGTTTCACAACATCTTTCCGATAGGAAGAACAGTACTGCACATAATATTCCAAAAGTGGCCTAACCAATGTCCTGTATAGCCACAACATGACCTCCCAACTCCTTTACTCAATACTCTGACCAATAAAGTAAAGCATACTAAATGCCTTCTTCACTATCCTATCTAGTTGTGACTCCACTTTCAAGGAGCTTGAAACTGCACTCCAAGGTCATTTTATTCAGCAACACTCCCTAGGACCTTACCATTAAGTGTACAAGTCCTGCTAGGATTTGCTTTCCCAAAATGCAGCACCTCGCATTTATCCGAATTAAACTCCATCTGCCACTTCTCAGCAAATTGGCCCATATGATCAAGATCCCGTTGTAATCTGAGGTAACCTTCTTTGCTGTCCACTACACCTCCAATTTTGGTGTCATCTGCAAACATACAAACTATACCTCTTATGCTCACATTCAAATCATTTATATAAATGACAAAAAGTAGTGGACCCAGCACAGATCCTTGTGGCACTCCACTGGTCATAGACCCCCAATCTGAACAAGAACCCTCCAACATCACGCTCTGTCTTCAACCTTTGAGCCAGTTTTGTATCCAAATGGCTAGTGCTCCCTGTATCCCATGAGATCTAACTTTGCTAACCAGTCTCCCATGGGTTGTCGAACACCTTACTGAAGTCCACATAGACCAAGTCCACCACCCTGCCCTCATCAATCCTCTTTGTTACTTCTTCAAAACACTCAATCAAGTTTATGTGACATGATTTCCCATGCACAAAGCCACATTTGCTATCCCTAATCAGCCCTTTCCTTTCCAAATACATGTGCATCCTGTCCCTCAGGATTCCCTCCAACAACTTGCCCACCACTGACGTCAGGCTCACTGGTCTATAGTTCCCTGGCTTGTCCTTACCCCCTTCTTAAACAGTGGCGCCATGTTAGCCAACCTCCAGGATTCTGGCACCTCATCTGTGACAATCGATGATACAAATATCTCAGCAAGGGGCCCAGCAATCACTTCCCTAGCTTCCCACAGAGATCTAGGGTGCACCTGATCAGGTCCTGGGGATTTATCCACTTTTATGCATTTCAAGACATCCAGCACTTCCTCCTCTGTAATATGGACCTTTTTCCAAGATGTCACCACCTACTTTCCTCCATTCTTTACTTTCCATGTCCTTTTCCACAGTAAACACTGACGCAAAATACTTGTTTAGTATCTCCCCCATCTCCTGCAGTTCCATACAAAGGCCGCCTTGCTGATCTTTGAGTGGCCCTTTTCTCTCCCTAGTTATCCTTTTGTCCTTAATGTATTTGTAAAACCCCTTTGGATTTTTCTTAACTCTATTTGCCAAAGCTATCTCATGAACCCTTTTTGCCCTCCTGATTTCCCTCTTAAGTATACTCCTCCTGCCTTTATACTCTAAGGATTAATTTGATCATTCCTGTCTATACCTGACATATGCTTCCTTCTTTTTCTTAACCAAACCCTCAATTTCTTTAATCATTTAGGATTCTCTACACCTACCAGCCTTTCCTTTCACCCTGACAGGAATATACTTTCTCTGGACTCTTTATCTCGTTTCTGAAGGCTTCCCATTTTCCAGCCATCCCTTTACCTGCGAACATCTGCCCCCAATCAGCTTTTGAAAGTTCTTGCCTAATACGGTCAAATTTAGCCTTCCTCCAAATTAGAACTTCAACTATTAGACCTGGTCTATCCTTTTCCATCACTATTTTAAAACTAATAGAATTATGGTCACTGGCCCCAAAGTGCTCTCCCACTGACACCTCAGTCACTTGCCCTGCCTTATTTCTTAAGAGTAGGTCAAGTTTTGCACCTTCTCTAGTAGGTACATGCACATATTGAATCAGAAAATTTTCTTGTACACACTTAACAAATTCATCACCATCTAAACCTTCAACACTGTGGCAGTCCCAGTCGATGTTTGGAAAGTTAAAATCCCCTACCATAACCACCCTATTATTCTTACAGATAACTGAGATCTCCTTACCAATCTGCTTCTTAATTTCCCTCTGACTATTAAATGGGTCTATAACATAATCCCAATAAAGTGATCATTCTTTTCTTATTTCTCAGTTCCATCCAAACAACTACCCTGGATGTATTTCCAGGAATATCCTCCCTCAGTGACAGCTGTATTGTTATCCATAATCAAAAACGCTACTCCCCCTCCTCTCTTGCCTCCCTTTCTGTCCTTCCTATGGCATTTGTATCCTGGACATTACACTGCCAGTCCTGTCTATCTCTGAGCCATGTTACTATAATTGCTATGATAGCCCAGTCCCATGTTCCTAACCATGCCCTGAGTTCATCTGCCTTCCCTGTTAGGCCTCTTGCATTGAAATAAATGCAGTTTAATTTATCAGTCCTATCTTGTTCTCTGCTTCCCTGCCTGCCCTGACTGACTCACTTCTTTTGTCAACTGGAGTAGTCTCAGATTGATCTCTTTCCTCACTATCTCCCTGGGTCTCTCCCCACTGTCCCCACCACCCCGCCCCAGCCCCCACAACCTACCTTACTACTTTAAATCCTCCTAAGCAGCTCTAGCAAATCTCCCTGCCATTATATTAGTCCCCTTCCAATTAAGGTGCAATCCGTCCTTCTTGTACAGGTCACTTCCAGAAGAGATTCCAATGATCCAAAAATATGAATCCTTCTCCCATACACCAGCTCCTCATCCATGCATTCATCTGCTCTATCCTCCTATTTATACCCTCACTAGCTCGCAGCACCGGGAGTAATCCAGATATTACTATACCAGAGGATCTCCTTTTTAAATTCCTATCTAACTCTATATTCTCCCTTCAGAATCTCATCCTTTTGCCTTCCTATGTCATTAGTTCCAATGTATACAATGACCTCCTGCTGGTTCCTCTCCCCTTGAGAATATTCTGCACCCTCTCTGAGACATCCTTGATCTGTAACTGCTGTAATCTGTAATCACGAGGGAGGCAACACACCATTCTGATTTTTTGCTGCTGGCCACAGAAATGTCTGTAGGTGCCTCGGACTAGAGAGGTCCCTAACACAATTGATCACTTGGAACCCAACATACCCCTCATTGCATTAGAGCCAATCTCAATACCAGAAACTTTGCTGTTCTTGCTACATTCCCCTGAGAATCAATCACCCCCTAAATTTTCCAAAATAACATACTGGTTTGAAATGAAGATAGCCACAGAAGACTCCTGCCTACCTCTCTTACCTTTCCTGGAGTTAACTCATCTTTCTGACTATCTGCAACTTTTTTCCCTTTCTATAAATGCCATCCATCACATCCCCTTCTTCTTGTAAATTCCTCATTCTCTCTAACTGTCTCTCCAACCAATCCATTCGATCTGATAAGATTTGCAACCAACTACATTTATTGCAGATATAATCTATATGGAACTTTTATTTGAAAAAGGATGTCTGCGGTCTGCTTTATAGACGAATTGATACCATACTAGAACAGATTTAATATTTTGTTCAGTTTAATTAAAAACGAAAAACAGTACTCAAATCAAGAATCAAATTAAAATTCTAATTGTTGCCAACAATTTAAAATGTTCATCCTCAGATTTCTTGATTTTTGATCTTCTCTATAACATTATATAATATCATTGAAAATTTCATCTGATGTGCAGGTATCATTTGTGTGTTGGTCAGTACTTTAAATTAAGCTGGCACAGCAGCTAATTAGGTCTTATTTTGGGATATACAATTTTTCAAAATAAATTTGTTATAAATGTACTTAGAAATATATTATTAATCATTATAGTTCTACTGATGCAGCAGCTAAAGGGAGGCCAATTTTTGACTCACTTCATTCACTGGGATTGCCTTTTTACGAGAAAGTCCATTTTCTTTTATCTATACATATGGATCTGCTTAGCATACAGTACAAGTGTCTAAAATATATCCTGTTTTATGAGCAGTTTTTTTTCTTTTACAAACCAGAAAATATCCTTAAGACTCAAACTGACTGTATATCATCAAGTTCAGTTAGCTGTGCTTGAGCCATCCAAGTCTGAATGGTATAGCTGAAAATATGTTGCTGGAAAAGCACAGCAAGTCAGGCAGCATCCAAGGAGCAGGAGAATCGACATTTCGGGCATGAGCTCTTCTTCAGGAATTCCTGAAGAAGGGCTCATGCCCAAAACATCGATTCTCCTGCTCCTTGGATGCTGCCTGACCTGTTGCGCTTTTCCAGCAACACATTTTCAGCTCTGATCTCCAGCATCTGCAGTCCTCACTTCCTCCCAGGATGGTATAGACAAAGGACAGCACATTCAATATGTGACCACATAAAAATGTATAAATGAATGGTTCAAAAGAACACCCACAAACAGAAACTTTGTAAATAAGATGTCAAAACAATTCCACTTACCGAGCCATACAACTTGCCATCTTCATTCATAGCAAGAAAACGGTTCGCACAGATTCCCTTGATTGATATTACTCCAATAGCTTCTGCCTGTAGTTGTAGTTTAACTAGGGAGCAAAATAAAATGTTGGTTTTCAAAACATTTGAATTTGGTGCCATTAAAGCAATTTATTTTAAATGGTGCTGGGATGGGAATAGGAGCAGAGGAAATGCTTTTGAGGTTCAACATATACTATTTCAATAGCTAAATGGCAGGAAACAGATTAACCAGGGATAAAGAGTCTCATTTGAAGGTTTGTAGACCAGCCACTAAGCCTAATGAAATTTGTTGCACAAATCTATTTGCAGTGTCACAAACATGTATTTATAGTATTATATATTCTGTAAGTAAAGCAAATCTGTTTTTAAAACACATACAAAGGGCTGACCTTAGCACTTATTGGGCAAGTGCAAATTGTATCAAGCTTTTTTGGAGGGATTCCCGCTATGAGACCCAGTGAAATTTCTCGCTGTAACTTGCCCAGCACACCTTATTAACTACCTACCCTACCCCACTGGCATCCCTTATGTGCAGTTCTAGTCCCATCTTACCACACAACATGCCCAGAAGAACTCCATGAAAGATTGGCAGTCCTTGCGCCTGCTCCATCTCTGAAAGACCATTGTGCACTCAGAAAAGTGTTGGCAATCTTGCATTACTCCTCACAACAGGCACAAAGCCAGACTGCTCACAGCACATAGCTGGCATAGCTGACACTCCTTTGCACATACATCTCCATTCTCTTCAAGTCACCATTTAACCACATACTTTGCACGCTCTTCGATATATTCCATTGAAATGATCTGCAAGTCCCTGTCCCCAGTGTCCAGAGATTGCCTGCATTTTGTCATTGTCTAGTCACATACAATCAAATATTCAGATAAGTCTAAACAAATGTTGTCAACAGCCAGCAAAACGTAATATAAAAGAAGCAAATTCAGGTTGAAGTTTGCACTCAATGCAAACCAAATGCTGGCATCTTGACTTTTACATCCATGATAGTGTTCTGCATCCAGCTTGCACCTAGTGGAGTTGGTGCCGATCAGATCCTGTCTGGCTGTATCACCGGACGCAGCTCGGCTCTATCATCTACAAGGAGAGATTGCTCCAATTCAACGTCCTCATCTTTCTCCTGTTCCCCTGGTTCCTCAACATCTATCACATCATCTCATTTTCTGCACAGAGCATAACACACTGCAATTGTACACACTGTCCACACTACACAAGCAACATCCGAAGTCTAAGCATGTTCATTTTGCATGAGTATGTAAAGATGTTTCAAATTAATTGTAATTGGTGTTTGCAAACCCACGCTTCATGCATTTACCCCTTCAATTTACGAACATCCAGCAGACTTGGACTCGACACTTTCAACCAAAGTAACACTGACTTCACCCACTTTGAGTGTTATTCCCGGCATGTTTCAGTGGCATTGTTAATCTACAGAACAGCAAGTGATAGCAGGAACATAGCTCGTAGCGGATTAATCAGCATCAGGCCCCAAGTTGGTTGTCAGGTTACCCCCTGCCCCCCAACCCTTCCCCAAGTCTCCAATGTCTCAGAATAAAATGGCACCAATTTAACACTGAGATAAGGAGGGATTTCTTCTCTCAAAGGGTTGAGTATTTTCATAACTCTTTGCCATGCACAGCTGTGGGGGCAGAGTCTTTATGCATGTTTAAAGGTGAGGTAGATAATTTCTCTACTGATCAGGGATAACACAAGAAAAAAGTGTAAATGAGGAATGTGGGATCAGCCATGATTCTACTGAAATGTGGATCAGGCTCAAAAGGGCTGAATAGCCTACTCCTGTTCCTATTTCTTAAGATCCTTATAGTCTTATTATACCCTAACATCCCATTTCCACCCATCCAATGTGTAGACCTACCATATTGAACGTTGCTTCCAACCATCCTCCCTTCTCCCTAAACCCCAATATTACATCTTAATAATGCCCACCCTGCGCCTCCCCACTGCAAAGTCACAGAAGTGGAAGGTCTCACCCTCACAATTTCCCTCTGATACTGTTCTGCATACCCCCTCCCATAGACCTGGAGCTTTCCCACCACTGTTCTTATTCCCATGTCCACAATGGTCTCTGCTTTTCCCTTACTCCTACTGGCAGTGATCCCCCCTGCTGCCTCTACAGGCTCCCCTTGCACCGTCTTTAATGATCAGACATCAAGGACTGTTTTTGCCCTGGGCCTCGCTGACTGACATCAATGAGCAGCCCCTAGACATGACCAACCAGACTCTGATGACTGTTTTTGCAGCTCCCTGATGTTATGTGATTCCCCGGACTGCTGGTATTGGCCATACAGGACTAACTGTTTATCCATTCACTGCACCACAAACATCAGCTCCTTGACCATGAACATTCCAAGTTGATTGCTGACTACAGTCAAGTCAGTGGACTGTGTGACCTACTGTACCAGGCCTCTGACTGACAGCCAGCACCCTTAACTGGACCGAGGAGTAACCTCCACCCAATTTCCAATATGGACATTTGATTGAATACATGTGCAGTGTGTTTGCCGCGTAGAATGCTGGGTTATGCTGTCAGTATTAGACTGACACCCTGGTGTGTCATACACTAACCTGCCCCCTTCCTGGGCATGTCTCTACTGACAAGCAGCTTATGTGTTTTGGCAACGAAAAGCTCAAAAAAAGCTTACTTGATAGGGTTTGGTTTATGTTTAAGCACCAATGCGCTAATAGATATGGCATGACAAAACAAGGCACAGATGCTGTATGCAGGCAAGCACTAAAATGAGCTGGCACTAAAAGAAAGAGTGACCAGCTCCAAGATGTATCCTGGCAAAATCCATGAGCTGAGTGCCTGCCTAGCATGGCAAGTGCCCCACCATAGTCTTTCAATGCTAGTTGCCGGTTAGGCTGGCAAAACAAGTTTGTGTTTCCTAAGCAACGTGAAAGTGGATTTTAAAAAGTACCATGGTGATTATGAGGGGTTGGCAAATGCTGGATGCCAGTGTCCATGGATGAGCAGTGTGTGTTTTTCCCATTCGCTCATGGGACATGGGATTCACTGGTTGACCAGCATTTATTGCCTGTCACTACTTGCCCTTAAGGTGATGGTGAGCCGGTTTATTGAATTGCTGCAGTCCACATACTGTAGATTGACTCATAAAACCCTTGGAGGGGGTATTCCAGGATTTTGACCCAACAAGTGAAGGTACAGTGACATATTTGCAAGTCTGGATGATGATTGACTTGGAGGTGAACTTGCAGGCAGCGGTTTTCCTGCCTATCTGCTGTTCTTGTCCTTCTAGATGAAGTGGTCATGGGTTTGGAAGATGCTGTCTATGGATCTTTGGTAAATTTCTGCAGTGCATCTAGTAGATTGTACACACTGCTGCTAATGAGCGTTAGTGGTGGAAAAACAGGATGTATATGGATGTGGTGCCAATCAAGTGGGCTGCTTTATCCTGGATGATGTCAAGCTCGAGTGTTGCTGGAGTTGCACTCATCCAGGAGTATTCCATTGCATTCTTGTCTACAATTTTCAAGGCACAAGTCAGGATTTGGAGAGTCAGGAGACGAGTTAGACACCACAGCATTCCTAGCCTCTGGCATGCTCTTGTAGCCAGTGTTTATGTGGCAAGTTCAGTTGAGTTTCTGGTCAAAGGTAAATCCCAAGAATGTTGATAGTGGAGGATTCAGTAATGGTAACACCTTTGAAATGAGAAGGGGCAGAGATTAGATTCTCTCTCAGAGATAGACCTTGCCTGGCATTTATGTGGATTTTACTTGCCACTTGTCAGCTCTTGCTGCATTTGAACATGGACTGCTTCAGTATCTGAGGTGTTCCAAATAGTGCTGAACATTCTGCAAACATCTGCAAACTTCCCCACTTCTGACCTTATGATAGAGGGAAGGTCATTGATGAAGCAACAGTCATAACCATCTTATGTGCCAGGTATGACTCCAACCAGCAGAATGTTTGCCCCCAATACCCATTGATCCAGTTTTACGAGGGCTTCTTGATGCCACACTTAGTCAAATGTGATCTTGATGTCAAGGGCTGTCACTCTTACTTCACCTCTGGAATTCAGCTCTTTTGATCATGTTTGAACCAAGGCTGCAATGGGTCAGATGCTAAACTAAAGTTGAGCATCACTGATCAGGTGTTGCTTGATTGAACTGTTGACAAGACCTTCCATCATCAGACTAGCAATACCAACAATGTCTCAAAAGGACTATGAAGCAACACAGTAATAATCAGAGGCATATTCTAAAATCTAGGGGTGGGAAGGCAATGTAACAGACATGGAGAGGAATGAACTCCTGAAATGTGTACAAGAGAACACCCTTCTTAGGATGTTCAAGCCCAATGAGGGAGGAAGCAATGGTAGATCTAGTTTCAGAAAAAGAAAAAGGCGCAAATCACACATATTTCAGTGGGAAAACATTCGAGAAGAGAGTGATCTCAATACCATTAGGTTTACAGCACTGATGGAAAACACCATAAAAAATGGCCAAAGGTGAATACGCTCAGTCTTTTTATGGAAACAATGCCATCATGTTGTAAAACGATTGTTTGAAATGTGCAGTCAGCACAATGTTAAGCATTCCTTGGTGTAGCTCAGAACCCCTGCTCATTTACTACAGAGGAGAACAGTGAGAAAGTGTACGATTTGCTGGCCTTTGGTTTTCTTTGCACCCTCTCCACAGCCAAGCAACATTCACCTTTTCCAATGCTTCTGAAGACAGTCAGCCTCCAGAGGTCATGGCTTTCAGCAACTGGCACCCAGTTATTACTGTCAATAACTGTCATGTTATATTGTTTTTGTTCAACTTGCAGGCCCTTGTAGCAAAGAAATAGACCCCCAGGTGGTCTTGAAGTAGTGGCCAGAACACTACAGATGAAGGTCTTTGAGAATATGGCCATCATACTTCTGATGAACATAGCACAAATGTGGGTGACATAGCAGTGAGTGGACACCGATAGTTAGCATGTTCACGGACCTCTGGTTTGGTGACTTAGTCTTGGCATCTTCTGGCAGGACAATGTCTGATACAGTGAAGGTTGAAAATGGTCAACCTGTTCTCTTGTCCAGTATATGTTGCCCAGGTCTCACCATAGTGTACTTCATTACAACAAAAAAAAATCGAGAGTGTGGTGCTAGAAAAGAACAGCAGGTCAGGCAGCATCTGAGGAGCAGGAGAATTGATGTTTTGGGCATAAGCCTTTTATCAGAAATGAGCCCTTCATTACAAAGAATGCAGAGTTTGGCATTCTTGGTCAGGTTGTAGTCATTTCACACTGTTACTGAATTTGGACATAAACACAGAGCAAACATTGCAACTATTATGGATTTCAGCATCAAGGAATTGCTAGGGATTGTGGAGCCAAGATACATGCAGCTATGAACAACCTCCATAGCAATATCTTACTGATGTTGGTCACATTACTTCTGAAGGACTGTTAGTGCAGTATCATCAGCCTAAAGTAAATGTCTGATGAGGGCATGGAGCATCTTTGTCTTGGATTTCAGGCAAGCAAGGTTGAACAGCTTTCTGGTGTAAGTAGCTACCCTTAAATCACTTAACAGCACTAAAACAAAAGAGAAAAATCTGCTGAAGACTATTGACACAGGTGACTGACTGTACTAGGAATCAGAGGGTTCTAATACTGCATGCCAGAGCTGAATGTACTGTGGTGGAAAGAGTTCACACTGAGCAGCTTCAATGAACAGCCAGTTTTGTCCAGCAGCTTAAACAAACCATGCCACCTCACATGGTTGAATGCCTGATAAGACTGATTAAGCCCATGTTCAAAGCACTTCTTTTGCAATTCTAAAATCACATGGATTCACAATAGATGCATCCAGCCAGGAACTGCAGAGTGAGAAGGTAAACATGGGCAAATACTTTTCCCATGTCGTTTAGCAGGGACAACTGTTGCTCGCCAGGGTCTAGGCTGAGACTCCAGGTCCATAGCAAGGCCGAGATGCCTGAAGGAAGAGAAGTGGTGGTCTAGGACTGGTACACCTGCATGGTGGTCTTTTATGGCAGAGGCTTTCGGTCAAGTATTCCAGTGGACTGGTGTTGTGGTCTCATCCCAGCTGCATCTTTAGGCTATCCCATCGATCCTTAATCAGCTTTCCTCAAGCCTAGGAGCCATTAACTGAACTGTGATGAACTGTGTCTTAATTTTACTTTTTTTGTTATATTTGACTTCTGTCATTGATGTAGGCCCCATGGTGGAGTGGCTTATGAAACTTTTCACTGTATTTTTCATATAGAAGTACACATAACAATAAATTTCTATCTATTCTAATTGTTGTAATCAATGCAGTCAGACTTTTAAATACAGGGTTACAATCTTAACATCATAACTATTATGGAGGACTGCCCTCTCCCTCAAGCAGATACAGAAGAAGGTTGTTCAGATTCTGATGCAGTGCTGGTTTTCTTTAGTTGAAAACTTCCAGCAGTACAACATCGGTACCTGGAGTTTTGCCCATGACAAGCAAATCAATAGCTGGACTCCTCCAGAGATAATCAACCCATGCCATGATAGGTACACTTTCTATAGTGTCCAGAACTTCCTCGGTGACATTGTTCTACCTTAGACAATAACAAGGGAGTATTGATCTATCTCTCCAGTCTTTAACTACAGTTATTGATCAACTCTGTCTTTGTTTTCAATTGACCCATTTTTCTTTGGCTGAAGCTGTTACCTTTTTAATCCTTTCAAAATCCTACAAATTTCCCATCTCAAAATGGATGCCTGAATATTTTATCAGGCAACCTGGAGTACATTCAGCTCTGGCATGCAGTATTAGAACCCTCTGATTCCTAGTACAGTCAGACACCTGTGTCAATAGTCTTCAGCAGATTTTTCTCTTCTGTTTTAGTGCTGTTAAGTGATTTAAGGGTAGCTACTTACACCAGAAAGCTGTTCAATCTTTGGGACATTTCCTAGTCTGCTTGATTTTAGATTGAGCAGCTTAGTGCATTCAGGCTTCTCTTTCTTAATTAAGGAGAGTGAACCGCTGAGTTACAAATGACAGGTTCCATCATAATGATGTTAGCCTCAAACTACTCTTGCTTCCCATATGTCAAAAATGTAAGGAAAGTTATGGTAATGTTTATAAGTCAGTAGTTTTACCAGAGCTAGAATATCCTATCCAATTCTGGACACCAGGAAGCACAAACATGTCTTGCCAGTTTTTGGCAGGGGTTCAGAGGAGATTTACCAGAATTCTATTGAGGAGCACAAACATTCGTTCTGTGGATAAACTAAGGAAACTAAAGTTGGTCTTTTCAGAACAGAAGAGGTTAAAAGGGGGAGATTTACTACAAGTATAAAAAAATTGAAGTTACTTTTATAACCATTCATAGGATGTAAACATTACTTGCAAAGGTGTTTATTTATTTCAAATATTTTTAAAGTGTATTGCTTTGCCAAATTCTGGAGGACTTTGGGGTGAGAATTAAAAGAATTTTTGGGGACAGTTGAAACTTGAAGCCATACCTCCTGGCCCAGAGGCCAGGACACAACCACAAGATCCCACCACTGTATTTAAAAAAAAACTCAACACTCTTACACATAGCTGAATTGTTTCTTTCCCATTACCAAATCAGTGTCTCCAAATGAATAATTTATATGCAAAGCCCATTAAGGGCTCTGCCACTATACTTACATGGTGTGACAAATTTGGTTTCTGGTTAATTGTGGTCCCAAGATTGTTTTGAGTGGTAATTGCAAAGAACATTAAGTGCAAATAGTTGGGATTTTCTCTTGGTGAAGGTGGTCCAAATGGCTCCACAATTCATTACAATTCACAAAAATATTAATACAATCTGATGCACAACAGTTCTGGTACAATTTTCAGAATCAACTCTCTAATGATGGCAAACCATACAAGATTACTGGACATGAAATCATAGTGAAGGGATAAAAGTTTATTCTAGTCTATTGAGAAATATTCTGGAGAATATCAATCTCAGTGCTTTTACTCCCTTCAATGTACAACCTGGAGAAAAATTATATTGCCAAGTTGTTACTGCTGCACTGTAGAATGCCCTCCTAAATCACTAATTTTGACACCCCACCTCTATTTCCATAGCCTTGTATTCTTATATGCTCCTAAGTGGTTTTCATTACAAACCATTGTTCTTGCACACATAGGAGTTCTACGCAGTGTGGGCCTGAGGTAGACTGTAGAAATGAAACTTGTTCACAAATGCACAGACACAAAATGCTTCATTGTTCATAGAGACTTTGGCAGAAGTTTCATAAAAGCATGTTTCAGACGGTTGCTACAGAGGTCTTGCCAATCCCCAAAACTTATAATTACATTCAAATGCTGCCTATTTGGAAGTGAATGAATGTTAGATTTAATAGAAGCTTCTGCTTTCCTCCATGTAATACTAGGCTAGGAGGCTCCACAAAAGAAATCACAGAGCTAAAGAACAATACATAAAGAGGTCATCTGACTCATCAAGATAACGTCACTTCTCTGCTAAGCAGGGTCCTAGTTCCCCAATCTCACCTGCAGGTTATTTCCCTCAGTAGATAATCATAATTTAGAATCTAGCCAAATTTTTCTTTCCTCCTCTATTGCCACCTCATCCAACATCTAGCTCAGAGCTCCAAATTGATCATGCTTACTTAAAGCAGAAGTAAAATCAGTGTAAATCACCTGTCAACCTCTTTCTCTCTAAAGAAAACAGCCTTAAGTCCCTCAGCCTTTCTCAAAAGACCTTCTCTCCATACCAGGCAACAACCTAGTAAATCTGCTCTGAACCCTTTCCAAAGTTTCCACATCCTTCCTATAATGCAGTGACCAGAACTGTATGCAATATTCCACATGCGGCCGCACCACAGTTTTTTTTACAGCTGCAATATGACCTCATGGCTCTGAAACTCAATCCCTCTACCAATAAAAGCTAACACACCGCATGCCTTTTAACAACCCTATCAACCTGGGTGGCAACTTTCAGGGATGGACACCAAGATCTCTCTGCACATCTACACTACAAAGACATTAGCCCAGTACTCTGTATTCTTGCTGTTCCTTCCGAAGTGAATCACCTCACACTTGTCTGCATTGAACTCCATTTGCCACCTCTCAGGCCAGCTCTGCAGTTTATCTCTGTCCCTTTGTAACCCGCAATATCCTTCAACACTATCCACAACTCTACTGACCTTACTGTCATCTACAAATTTACTAATCCATCCTTCTAAGCCCACGTCCAGGTCATTTATAAAAATGACAAACAGTAGTGGCCCCAAAACATATCCTTGCAATACACCACTAGTAACAGAACTCCAGGATGAACATTTTCCATCAATCACCACCCTCTGTCTTCTTTCTGAACCAAACTGCCAAATCACCCTCAATCCTATACCTCTGTAATTTTAGCAATAGCCTACTGTGGGGAACACCTTACTGAAATCCATATATACCACATCAACCACTTTACCCTCATCCACCTGTTTGGTCACCTTCTCAAAGAACTCAATAAAGTTTGAGAGGCACGACCTATCCTTCACAAAACCGTGTTGACTATCCCTAACCAACGTATTCTTTTCTAGATGATTTATAAATCCTATCTCTTATAACTTTTTCCAACACTTTCCCCACAATCAAAGTAAGGCTCCCTGATCTATAATTTCCAATGTTGTCTCTACTCCCCTTCTTGAGCAAGGGGACAACATTTGCTATCCTCCAGTCTTTTGGCACCATTCCTGTAGACATTGATGACAAAGATAAAGCCAAAGGCTCTGCAATATTCTCCCTGGCTTCCTAGAGAATCCTTGGATAAATCTCATCTGGCGCAGGGGACTTATCTATTTTCATACTTTCCAGAATTGCGAACACCTCCTCCTTATGAATCTCAATGCTGTTTAGTCTCGTAGCCTATATCTCCGTATTCTCACCAACATTATCTTTTTCCAGTGTGAATAGTGACGAAAAATATTCATTAAGCATTTCTCTTATCTCCTCAGACACCACACTCAACTTCCCACTACTGTCGTTGATTAGCCCTAATCTTACTCTAATTTCCGACATACTTATAGAAAGCTTTAGGGTTTTCCTTCATCCTATCTGCCAACAATTTCTCATGTCCCCTCCTGGCTCTTCTTAGTTCTCTCTGTTGGTCTTTACTGGCTAACTTGTAACTCTCAAGCTCCCTAACCGAGCCTTCTCATCTCATCCTTACATAAGCCTTCTTCCTTTTGACAAGCGATTCAACTTCTTTAGTAAACCACGGCTTCCTCGCTCGACCATTTCCCCCCTGCCTGATAGGTACATACATAAGGACACGCAGTAGCCGTTCCTGGAATAAGCTCCATATTTCAATTCTGCCCATCCCCTGCAGTTTCCTTCCCCAGCCTATGCATCCTAAATCCTGCCTAATTGCATCATAATTGCTTTCCTTCAGCTATAACTCTTGTCCTGCGGTATCTACTTCTACCTTTCCATCCCTAAAGTAAACAAAACTGAATTGTGGTCACTATCAAAGTGCTCACCTACGTCCAAATCTAACACCTGGCCTGGTTCATTACCCAGTACCAAATCCAATGTGGCCTCGCCCCAGCTGGCCTACCTACATATGGTGTCAGGAAACCCTCCTGTACACCTTGGACAAAAACTGACCCATCTAAAGTACATTGTATTTCCAGTCAATATTTGGAAAGTTAAAAATCCCCCTAACAACTACCCTGTTACTCTCGCTCCTTATGAGAATCATCTTTGCTATCCTTTCCTCTTCATCTCTGGAACTATTCGGAGGCCTATAGAAAACCCCCAGCAAGGTGACCTCTCCTTTCCTGTTTCTGATCTTAGCCCATACTACCTCAGCAGACGAGTCCTCAAACATCCTTTCTGCCATCATAATACAGACCTTGACTAACAATGTCGCACCACCCCTTTTTTTTAAACCATCTTCTCGGTTCTTACTGAAACATCTAAACCCCAGAACCTGCAACAACTGTTCCTGCCCCTGCTCTATCCACGTCTTCGAAATGGCCACAACATTGAAGTCCCAGGTAGCAACCCATGCTGCAAATTCACCCACCTTACCCCGGATACACCTGGCGTTGAATTAGACACAGTTCAAACCACCTTCTTGCTTGCTGCTGCACTCTTGCAATCTTGAAACCTTATTTCTGACCTCACTACTCGCAACCTCTTGGCCGCCGGAGTGACAATTTGGGTTCCCATCCCCCTGCTGATTGTAACTGCTATATTAAAAACTAACCAACAGCTTTCAGGAAATGTGATTTTATTTTTAAGAAAGTCATTAAAATATGCGCTCTCACTCTGATCTGCAAAATATATCAGCTTGTTTCACTGGTCAGAGACACCAGAAGTTCAAAGTTCACGTCATTATAGCATGACAAAACAGCCCACTCTGGATATATTCTGGCTAACTCAACACAGGAAGCAGAGTTAGTGGATGCATAGTCAAGTTAGCTGTGAGTTTACTCTAACTATTAGTGATCGTCCACCAAAAACAAAACGGTAGAGAAGCCAAGGAAGGGACCATATGAAAACAATGGAGGATCCTTCCTCCCTCTCTGTTCCCTTTGCTCTATACTTAGATTGTTACAATCTCTAGCTTTTTCCAGTTTTGATTAAATGTCATCAGTTCGAAACATTAACTCTCCTGGCTATACAACATTACTGTAACATCACCAACATCTGCAATATTTTGAGTCTTTTAAAAAACTGTAAATTTGCCTTCTACACACCCACGCCAGCCCCCAATCACCACCCACAAGTTATAACTGCAACCATTTTTTTCCTCAATAATGTAGAATATTGCGAAGTCATGTAATTAAGTATTTTTTTTGTTTGTGAAATATCAAGCTTAAACAAATCAGGTTTCACTTACATCATTGCTGAATTCCATAATCTTTGGTGGTAACAGACTCAAATATTGCTGTGGTTATCAATGAATGACTTACAGCAAAGAAATGAACCAATAATTTAAACAAAGATGCTTTCCAACTATAAGTGCAGCATTAAAATATAAAACTGAAAGGACACAATCAATTGTTACCATATGTTTGCAACTATCTACCCAACGTAATGAATAATAGGCTTAGGAATTTTGTTGCTAAATGTTTGTGATGTCCTTGAGTTAATTTTCAAACTGAACGCATCAATTTGTAAGAATTATAATAGCCAGCATCACAAAGGATGCAACTATAGATTTACAATTCCTTACATATCAATGTCTTAAAAATGGGATTCCTGATCACAAGATAATGTCAAGTATTGGATATCAGGAGAAACATCAGGTCATGTGTAGAGGATAGAATGAGGCAAGAAAGATGGATGGAGAATAGGAAAAGGGAGAGAGAATGGAATTTACACTAGTTCCTCTGAGTTCTAACTTCCCTTGCCCTACATGTAATAAAATGTGGGTGACTCGTGATCTATAGATCACCTGTCACGTCAGGTGAGGCAGAAGTTGAGAAGGAGATGGTTCATGGTAACCTCAGCTGGTATGAGAATTGAACCAACACTGTTGTGTCCCTCTACACTGAGAACTAGCCATCCAAACAACTATGTTAACCAACCCCAACCTCTGCAATATTACATGCAGTGCAAAATGAAAGAGAAAAAGAAAACAATGTACATTAAGTAGTAATAAAAAGATATTTATATAAAATGCTATTTGTGCCAAACAACATGTCAGTAATCTCAAAATAATACTATATTGTATTGAATAATGAAATCACCTGTGGGGGCAGAAACAACAATATTCATAAACTGACATTTCATAATGTAAGCTTTGCAATGGAAAAGAGCATTACTATACAAAAACATACTTGCCTCCTACTACTCCTAGTTCTTATGTTTTTACCCCCAGTAGCAGGATTTACAGACCAATATACAATTCATAACAACCAGTTTGGCCATCCTACAAGGAGAATCTGTTGTGGAACTCAACCCAGAGGCTTCTAGCTCAGAAAAAATAATGTCACCCACCGTGTCACAAGACATTCAACACATTACCTGAGGAAAATTTTTAACTGTAATTATCATTTTTCTATTGTATTTCTAGGGAGCAGCTCAGGAAGTTTGGGAAGGGTCACCGGCTTCATTCTATTGGTACAGATGTGAAAACTGGGAACTGGGAACATGGAGGGGGTAACAGAGCCTGTCAAATGGAGAACCAGGGATTGAGTGGTTGACTGAGACAAGGAGATGATTAAGACAATAGATTGCAAAATAAAAATGGAGCTGGTGTGAACCTGTGGACCAAGATTTTCCATGGATGCAGTAGTAGCAGCAGCAGCAGCAACAAGAGCGCTACCAATACAATAGCAAGTGAAACCTTGCCAATGTTAAATGGTAAAATATAGCTTCCATTGCTAGATGAATGGGAAATATGGGAAAAAGGCCAAGCATTTGAACAGGAGAAACCCAAGCTGTAAAAGTGGTGAACACAATCTTTGAACAGACAGCTATTTAGATGTTCAGAGCCTTTAGCTCAGTAGCCACATGTGGTTCATTTAGAACATAATTTAAAGGGAAAAAATAAACATATTAAAAGTAGGAATATGAAAGAAAGGGTTTAGGAGAAATGGTCCTCATTACAACGCTGTTTGGATTCTTACTGTCTCGCAGTTAGGAACCCATGAAAATGAACCCCAGCACACTGAAGGGTGCATCAACTCCAGGCACCATCTACTGGGGAGGAGGTGTCAACAAAAGGGGAGAGTTAGAAGGAATCTGCAGAGCAGAGGAGAGGTGGTGGGTGTTAGGGACCACCTTGTGATTCGCTTGCAATTGCCGAAGTATTCCTTCTGAATCCTTCGATAAGCTGCCCTGATCAGTGAGAAGCAGTAGAAGAGCATATTATTTATTTATTATCTGGAACCAGCACTCCTGCCTCTGATCAGTTGTTAGTCAACATAGAGCTCAGGCCTCCCCCTCACTTTGAACTAAGATTAAGTTGAGGCAAAGAATCTATCTGGTCATTCTTGCAAAGAGCCATTATGGAATCAACAAGCTAAACAGCCTCCTATGCTGCAATCATTTTATGGTTCTGTTCCATTACTTTGCAATGTTAATTAGGCTACTGCCTACTTTTTGAAAAATCTTTGTCAGAAACCTAAATTTCTGTACGTTTTAATGTCAATTTAAATTTTAATGTCAATTCTTGCCTTTTTTTAAGGGGAAGGGTAAATATCTGTAGTTTCCCCAAACTATTAGCATAAACTCATCAGAAATCAACTCTAAATTCAAAACTTAATTATTTCAGAAAGCAACAGTTTTACCTTCACTGATTATACTCTTATCTGTGTGCAATGTACCATAACATTTTTAAAAGCAGTTTGCCTCACTGAAATTGTTACACACATGATAGCATTTGTGTATTTACAATGAAGGAATTGTTTGGAATCTCTCCATGAACTAAAATGCACCCTTCGCAGAAGGCCCTCTGCAATTTCTCCGCATAGGCACTTCTTTAAAAGATGATTTAATATGGGAGATTTTAGAACTACAGAACCTTTCCAAAATTCCAGTGACATAAGTTGATCCAAGCAGTAACTCTGAACTGCAGAAGGTTTTGCCTAAGCTCTTATAAGGAAAAGCTTAATAATTCACAAGCACACAAGCATTAAGAATTATGAGTTGCTAGTGTTTTCCCAGTTTAAGCAGGGGCAGTTTAAGTAGGTAGTCTTTGAGTTGGAGTGTGTTTGGAATCATAGAATCCTACACTGTGGAAGCAGACCATTCAGCCCATCAAGTCTAGACTGACCTTCTGAAGAGCATCCCACCCAGGACCCCACTCACCCACCCTTACCCTATTCCTGTAACCTTGCATTTCCTATAATAACTAATGCTGTAAATTATTCTCTAGCTGCAAATTCCTTTTTGAAGTCTATTATTGTAGTCTTCCCCCTCATTTAAAGCAATACCTTTGTCCCTTCTGTTCATGGAAACTATTTTCCCATCTATATCTCAGCTGTATTATTGCTTCTTAATTCTATAGGGTGGGAAGCACAGGAGAGGGGCAAATAGATTGTCAAATTTGCAAACATTCACATTCAGCTTGGAAGAGCGGCTTCATTCTTGTCAATGTTTGACAAAATTGCAGCTCGCTAATGACTGTGAGACAAGCAATTGTTCGCATAAAAGCGATGAAAGAGTCAGGAAAGATAGTGGCAGATAGACAGCCTGATATATCTTCAGGGCAAGAAGTGGAGGGGGCTTGGAAGAGATCCTTTGAGGAACAGTTGGGGAAGCAGGAAATAAATCTTTTTTTTCATTCCTTCATGAGATGTGGGAGGTACTGGAGAGCCAGTCTTTGTCTCCAGTCCCAAGTGCCCTTGAATGGAGCAGCTTGCCAGGCCATAAAAAGCAGGTAGTTGTCATTGTGGGTGCAAAGTCACATGTAGACCAAATTAGCAAGGACAATAGATTTCCTGCTTTAAAGGACATTACTACAAATGGGTTTTACTACAATAGACAACAGTAATGGTGACCATCCAAGACTAGCTTTCAATTTCAGATTTTAATTCAATTTAAATTCTACAAGCTGCCAAGGTGGACTGTGGACAGATGTCCATGATTACTAGTCTAATAACAACATTACCATTACACCATCATCTCCCAGACGGCAGGAGGCTCATGGTGTGTGGTCAAACAATTCAAAGGCTGCAGAAGGACAGTGTAGCTTGATCACGATCACAAATGATGTTGTATGTGACCACGATCAATGCAATTTCAGTGCTGTGGCATGGTTCACATGGTTCACACCTGATCCAAAAGCATGGAAGAGTGGTACCAGTTAAGAAGCAACAATACAGCTGAGATATAGATGAGAAAATAGTTTCCATGAACAGAAGGGCCAAAGGTATTGCTTTAAATGAGGGGGAAGACTACAATAATAGACTTCAAAAAGGAATTTGCAGCTAGAGAATCATTTACAGTATCAGTTATTATAGGGATCAGGAACTAAAGATGGTTGGTTAACAATCCAGGTTGAGAAATCAGAGGATTGTCTCAGAATGAGTTCAGCAAAGACCAAAGGAAAGATAAAAAAGGAGCTAGAGAGGAAATCAACATTGAGACTTGGAGTGTTAAACAGAAGGAAAGTTGCAGCAGAAACAACTGAAGAGATTATCTTAATTTTATTAACAAATCTGAAACAAACAGTTCAAAACACAAAGAAATCAGCCATGGTCCGATTGAATGGCAAAGCCAGACTTGAAGACTGAATGGCCTGCTTCTGCTCCTATTTTGTATGTTTGTAGGAACCTTAAAGTGATGTTGCTGCTGTGTTGAACTTGGGCAAAAAGAAGGATTATTGAAAAAAGATGTACAGGTGATGGTACAAAGCTGAAGAGCATGCTAATGCCTTGTGATCATAAAAGTACCTATTTGTTCATTTGTCTTCACCGTCTCCTGCCTTATCCAATCTGACAGGCAATAGCAAATGCAATCGAAGTCACTTTCTGCCTTTGAGCATTGCACTTCAGAGCCAAGTCCTAATCCTAGTACTTAGTGCTGCTAATTAGACTCTGAGCTCACCTCAGACATAATTATAGACTTTTTATATTAAAGTCGCATCTACAAGTGTGGCAAAAGTGGGGGTCAGAAATGATCCATGTTTTGAATTCCCGAATTCCGATTGAAAATCACACCCCACTTTTTTTTGCAATTTTCACTCACTATTTAAAAAAAGCTTAGAAGAAATGTACCTATATACATATTAGCTCATATTATTTTGCACAACACTTAAAGAGAACTTAGAACTTACAGAGTCATAGAGATGTACAGCATGGAAACAGACCCTTCAGTCCAACCCGTCCATGCAGACCACATATCCCAACCCAATCTAATCCCACCTGCCAGCACCCAGCCCATATCCCTCCAAACCCTTCCTATTCATATACCCATCCAAATGCCTCTTAAATGTTGCAATTGTACCAGACTCCACCACATCCTCTGGCAGTTCATTCCATACACGTACCACCCTCTGGAAAAAGTTGCCCCTTAGGTCTCTTTTATATCTTTCCCCTCTCACCCTAAACCTATGCCCTCTAGTTCTGGACTTCCTCACCTTTCTGTTTATCCTATCCATGCCCCTCATGATTTTATAAACCTCTATAAGGTCACCCCTTAGCCTCCGACGCTCTAGGGAAAACAGCCCCAGACTGTTCAGCCTCTCCCTGTAGCTCAGATCTTCCAACCCTGGCAACATCCTTGTAAATCTTTTCTGAACCTTTCCAAGTTTCACAACATCTTTCCGATAGGAAGGAGACCAGAATTGCACGCAATATTCCAACAGTGGCCTAACCAATGTCCTGTACAGCCGCAACATGATCTCCCAACTCCTGTACTCAATACTCTGACCAATAAAGGAAAGCATACCAAACGCCTTCTTCATTATCCTATCTACCTGCAACTCCACTTTTAAGGAGCTATGAACCTGCACTCCAAGGTCTCTTTGTTCAGCAACACTCCCTAGGACCTTACCATTAAGTGGATAAGTTCTGCTAAGATTTGCTTTCCCAAAATGCAGCACCTCGCATTTATCTGAATTAAACTGCATCTGCCACTCGTCAGCCCATTGGCCCATCTGGTCCAGATCCTAGCTGATAACTCTTCAGTCAGGAACTGATTTGAATGTTATGGATAGAGATAATCACATAATCTGCAGAACACAATTACTCCTGAAAGTGGAGATGTTGTGACCATCATATTTTCTCTACTTTTCAGAGCAAATAATAATAACTCAAATGAGAAACGCAGGTAAAACTTTGGCTTGTAGGAGCAAATTATTACAATGCTGTACTGAAGACAAAAAAAAGGTTAGAAAATCAGGCAGTAGGTGTGGAGAGAGAGAGAGAGAGAGAGAGAGCGCTAACATTGAGTCTACATGACTCTATATCAATGCTGGCATGAAGTATGGAAGGGCAGCATTTATGCAAATGGTGGGTGGAGTGCTGAGGGAGAAAGGGTGTTGATTTTGCAGATAAAGCTATCATAATGTGAGAATAGCAGAACAGTGGTATGTCTAACTGCCAGACTTGAAAGAAAAGAAAGTCAACACTGGAGTTGGGAGGGGGCACGTGAGAGAGCATAGTGACAGAGGATATAACAAGTAAAGCTAAAAGAAACAGAAGGAATGGGAACAGCTTTACAATCTGAAGGTGCTGACCTCAATATTGAGTCCAGAAGGTTGTAAAGTGTGTCAAAACAGCCTTTCCATGTGAAGTAGCATTTCACCTGTATCTCCTCCAATCTTGTGTTTTACATTTACTCCACCCAATGTGGCCTGGAGAAACTAAACACAGAACGGTGATCCCTTTGCAGAACACCTCCAGTCTGTGTGCAAGCCTGACCCCAACCTTCCCGTAACCAGTGATTTTAACACAACATCCTGCTCGTATGTTGACTTGTCTATCATCTTCCACCTGGGCAGCCTACAGCCTGGAGGAGTCAACACTGAGTTCTCCATTTTCAAATAACCTCCCTACCTATCTACCAAATCTCTTCCCAGCAACACCTCCCCTCCCTTCCACTGCTCCCTGCCACCAACCAGATTCATTCCTCCAAACCAGGTGGTACCCTCTTGCCTGTCTTCTCCTATCTCCACTTAAACCAGCCTGCACCCGCCACCCCCTTTATCTGGAGGTGCCCCTATACCCACCCCAAGTCCTGAAGAAAGGTTATACCCAAAATGTCGACTTCTTCACCTCCTGATGCTGCCTGCCTGCTGTGTTCTTCCAGCCTCCTGCCTGTCTACTTTGAATTCCAGCATCTGTTTTTTTTTGTCTATAACCAGACTTGTCTGTCCTCAGCATGCTGCAATGCTCCAGTAAAATCACAATGCAAATTGAAGTAGTAACATCTCATCTTCAGACTAGGCACTTTCCAAACAGCTAGTTTTAACAATGAGGTCAACACCTTCAGATTATGAGGTGAGCTAGAGAACTGCAGATGCTGGAGATTAGAATCAAGAGTCTAGTGCTTGAAAAAGCACAACAGGTCAGGCAGCATCAAAGGTGCAGGAAAATTGTGTTTCAGACAAAAGCCCTTCATCAGGAATGAGATTATGAACTTAGTCCAATTCCTTCCCTTTCTTCTAGCTTTACTTGTTACATTCTCTATCACCGTGACCTCTCTTCCCTCCCATCTCTCCAGTGTTGACTGTTTGTTCTTTCCAGTTTCCCAGTTAGACACACCATGGTTCTGATATGGTCACTTTCCAATCACTTAATCTGCACTATCAGCACCTTTTCTCCCCACTCCCTCAACCACAGCATAAAATGCTGTCCCCTCCACTTCACGTCAGCACTGAAAAAGTCACCTAGACTCGAAACGTTAGCTTTCTCTCTCACTAGAGATGCTGCCTGACCCGTTGTAATTTTCAACTTTTTTCATTTTCAGAACTACAGTTTGTCCTTAATCAAGATATTCACATAAATTCACATTTGCAAAACAACTATTTTCACTAAAGGTTCTCTGGAGAATATAATTTAGAGCATGTTAAAATCACCATAGTTTACTCTTTATTCATCAGGACAGCAGAGCAGTTGCAAATTATATTCTGTGATCTATTGCAAGACCCTGCAATTGTTTGATAACCTTGGCAATAGCAATCTTTGATGGGTGAAGGAAAAGCTGATGAAATCTCCAAGACATCTCTTTCCAAAAAGGCTTGTGTAATCAATCAATCACTTGATAAGCCACCAGTGTAGCCTTCAACAGGATCTGGTTCCCAGGATGAAAGGCCCACTTGCCAAATCTGCCAGTTGGAGGCTAGCAATTCTTTTGAACAGAGAGACAGTGTTTGCTTCCAGAATGAAACCCACCCATGACCACCCAGGCCACAGATGAATAACAGTGGAGAGGGCTCAAATCTCCATCCTCATACTGATTGCCTTTCAACAAAGGACTACAAATGGGGCCAGAAAGCAAACATACCAGGGTTTCAAATATATTCAATTAGCAGCAGAGTGAAAAGGCATCCATGTGCCTTCCCATCATGGACATATTTGGGGCGGAGGTGGGAAAGATGGTAGCAACCCCAAATATCATTTTCCTATCTGCAGAAATACCCTTTCTGCCACCAAATTCATCCTGAGAAAGGGCACAAGTTTCCACCTGTTTTGCTATTTTCTTAGTACAAGTGGGAGAAACACTGCTATACAAACGGTCTGTAAAAGAACTCAACAAGTTATTCCTGGAGAAGTCCTTACTTTTCCTTTGCATAGAGCTTTTGAGACCCCCGAAGAAAAATTCTTAAGAATTCAGAATTAGGAGAAGTAAATTATACAAGATCATACTAAGTATCTCCTTTAAACCAAAGATCTACGCAATCCACAAATACCTAATTCCCTTTGTATGCAGAAAAAAAGCTTTTGATAACTCTCTTGAATATTGAGGACTGTGAATTCACAATTCTCTAGGGTAGCAAACTCCAAACATATTTACAACCATTTGTGCGCAAGAACAATTTTTCACCGGAGCTCCAAATAGTAAAGACCTTAATCCAAGACTGGTTCCCAGTCCTAGATTTCCCAGCAAGAGGTATTATTTACTGAGTCAATTCCCTCAAGCATCTTATGTTTTAATCTGATTACCTCACAGATTCAGAAAATGATTACAGCACAGGACACCATTGCCACTTGGGGTTCTTGCCACCTCACTGCAAGACTAACTCTACCCCTCACATTCCTTCATTGTTTTCCATGGCCCTGCAAAATTCACTTCAGCTAAATTATCAAATTCCATTTTTGAGAGTCATGCTAGAATCTACCTCTCCGTACACCATCATAATTACGGAAAGACTTGTCAATGTTGTGTCCCTTGCTAGTTTCTGCTCTCATTCTCTATTTTCCTTGGTTGTCCTCTGAAGAATATTAAAATTCTCCCAATACTCATGTTTACTACTTATTTTGGAAGCATTACAAATTTATTCCTTTGCTCGATAGCTAACTTAACTCCTCATCTTGGCCAGAATTTGATCAATTTTACTTTCAGACTTTTGTGCTTTAAAAACAAATGGGCAAATGTTGCAAGCATTTCAGGAGTTCTTTAAGAAAATAGCAATGGCTAGTATTTAACGTAATTTCCCAATCTACCTTGGGCAACTCAACCCTCATAACTATATAATTTATTATGTTTACTTTCAATACCCTGGCTTCAGAATTAACTAAAAATAACTTTCAAATATAATAACTTTACCATACAACAGTCACTTTTCCCTAATAACCTTTCAGTTTATAATTAATCCCATCTCATACCACAATTCAAATCCAAAGTAGAATGTTTTCGAGTTGGTTCCTCAAACTGGTTTACATTGTGCACACATTCCATTAACTCGCCCTCCATGTGATTACTGAAAATATATGAAATACACATTACTGGACATTCTTAAAGAATTTATAACACTTCAATAAGATCATCGCTTATTCTTCTAAGTTCTCAAGAATAAATCAACTTCATCTATGCAGTCTGTTCCCATCTAAGCAAGTCAGCCTGGTGAACCTTTGCCATACTATCTGAGGCAAGTAGAACTTTTATTTGAAAAGAAAGTTGTACACAGTCATTTGTGATGTGTCCCCAAGATTGCTCTGAATGCTGAAGTTATACAATATAGCACAGGAATAGGCTCGTCAGTCCACCAAGCCGGCAATGATTCCTAAACCTTATTTAGACCTGCTACTCATTGCCCATGTGCAGCATCTATCCTTCTGTTCACCTCGTGTGCATGTGTCTATCAAGATAAACCTTAAACATTGCTATAATGCCTGTTTCCACCATCTTCACAGGTAGTGCATTCCAGACACCCACCACTTTCTGAAACATTTTGCAAACACTTCTCCCTTAAACTTTCCCCCTCTCATCTTGAACCTGTGCCCTCTTGTAGTTGACCCTTCCACCCTGGGAAAAAGCCTGACTATCCACCCTATCTAAGCCTCTCAATTTTGTAGATTCCTATCAGGTCACCCATCAGCCTCTATCTTTCCAGTAAAAACAATCAAAGTCTTTCCAACCTCTCCTCATAACTAAAACCCACCATACCAGACAATATCCTAGTAAGCCTTCGCTGCATCCCCCTCCAAAAGCATCCACGTCCTTTTGGTAGTGTGGTGACCAGATCTGCACCCAATATTCCAAATCTGCTCGAACAAAAAAGTTTTGTAAGGCTGTAACATAACTTTCCAACTTTTATATTCAAAGTCCTGGCCGATGAAGGCAAGCATGCCTTATTGACCAGTTTATGCACCAGGTGTTGCCACTTTCAGAGATCTGTCTGCCCAGATCCCTCTGTATGCCAATGCTCTTAAGGGTTCTGCCATTTAGTTTGCACCTGAATTTGATTTTCAAAAATGCACCACCTTGATGATGCCTTGGTTAAACTCCATTTGCTATTTCTCTGCCCAAATCTGTAATCTACCTACATCCCGCTGTCTCTTTTGACAATTCTCCTCACTCTTTGCAACTCTACCTATTTTGACATCATTCGCAAATTTACTAATCAGACCAACATTCTCCTCTGGATCATATATAGCTACTCTGTCCTCCCCACACAAAAATATTCAGCTTTATTATTTTCCTAGCCAAGTTGATAGTGTCATATTATATTCCATGTTTTATATTCTTGTCCATTCACTTAACCATTCATGTGGAATTTATTACTACAGAAGGCCGGGTCACGGAGTATATCGAAGAATGAGATAGATAGGTTCTTGAATATCAAGGGGATCAAGGGTTACGGGGAGAAAGCATGAGAATGGGTTTGAGAAACTTCAGCTATGATTGAATGATGGAGAAGTCTTGATGGGCTGAATGGCCTAACTTCTGCTCCCATGTTTATGGTCTTTTATCCTTTTGAAGTTTCTTTATATTCTCCCCATCACTTACTTTTCTATGTAGCTTGGCATTGCCAATAAGTGTGGTTGATTTACATTCAGCCTCCTCACCTAAGTCAGAGAAAAGAAACAGATGATGCCCAAAAAGGATCCTTGCAATACAGCATTAGTTACAATTTGCCATTCTGAAAATGATCTGCTTAATTCCAATTTATTTCTGTTTGTTAATCAATTTTTAAAATCAACAGTATTTTATTAGACCCACTTATGAGCCTTCTGTTATAATAATTTTGTGACCTTTCAGAATCATAGACTCCCTACACAGTGTGGGCCATGGGCCCAACAAGTCCACACTGGCCCATCCCCCTTACACTATATTTACCCGACTAATGCACCCAACCTACACATCCCTGAACATTATGGAAAATTTATCATAGCCAATTCACCTAACCCGAGATGCTTTTTGAAAATCTAAGTACACCATGTTCACTGGTTCCCCCTCATTTACCCTGCTACTCATAAACTTCAAAATAAAAGTGGATGCTGACTCAGTCTACTATTTCCTACATAATTTAAATCATATCACTAATAATATTCTAGTGTTTTCCCTGGTATTAATATCAAGCCAATTGCAGATCATTCTTTCTTCCTCCTTTCTCAAATAGGCATGTCACATTGTCTACCTTCCACTCTAAAACCTAAGGAATATTACGTGCAATTCGGGTCTCCTTTTTCACACAGAGGGTGATACGGGTATGGAATAAGCTGCCAGAGGAAGTGGTGGAGGCTGGTACAATTGCAACATTTAAGAGGCATTTGGATGGGTATCTCTATAGGAAGGGTTTGGAGGGATATGGGCCAGGTGCTGGCAGGTGGAACTAGATTGGATTGGGATATCTGGTCAGCATGGACAGGTTGGACCAAAGTGTCTGTTTCCAGGCTGTACATCTCTATGACTATAAAGAAAACTCATTTGGTGGTGCAAAATTTCATATTGATACGAAGCACATGGCAGAAGCTTAACACTTGCACTCATCAGGACAAATACAAGAACACCATTCTCCATACAAATCACAATAATTTATACTACTTCAAAGTTTGTGACAAGATTTGTAGCTCGGGTGCTCGTCGTTGTGGTTCTGTTCGCCAAACTGGGAATTTGTGTTGCAGACGTTTCGTCCCCTGTCTAGGTGACATCCTCAGTGCTTGGGAGCCTCCTGTGAAGCGCTTCTGTGATGTTTCCTCCAGCATTTATAGTGGCCTGTCTCTGCCGCTTCTGGTTGTCAGTTCCAGCTGTCCGCTGCAGTGGCCGGTATATTGGGTACAGGTCGATGTGTTTGTTGATAGAATCTGTGGATGAGTGCCATGCCTCATCCCTGGCTATTCTCTTTTTGGCTTGTCCTAGAATAGTAGTGTTGTCCCAGTCGAACTCATGTTGCTTGTCAGTTGCGTGTGTGGCTACTAAGGATAGCTGGTCGTGTCGTTTCGTGGCTAGTTGGTGTTCATGGATACGGATCGTTAGCTGTCTTCCTGTTTGTCCAATGGAGTGTTTTGTGCAGTCCTTGCATGGGATTTTGTACACTACGTTGGTTTTGCTCATGCTGGGTATCAGGTCCTTTGTCTTGGTGAGTTGTTGTCTGAGCATGGCTGTTGGTTTGTGTGCTGTTATGAGTCCTAGTGGTCATAGTAGTCTGGCTGTAAGTTCAGAAATGTTCTTGATGTATGGTAACGTGGCCAGTCCTTTGGGTTGTGGCATGTCCTCATTCCGTTGTCTTTCCCTTCAGCATCTGTTGATGAAATTGCGCGGGTATCAGTTTTTGGCAAATACATTGTAGAGGTGTTCTCCTTCCTCTTTTTGCAGTTCTGGTGTACTGCAGTGTGTTGTGGCCCTTTTGAACAGTGTCTTGATGCAACTTCTTTTGTGTGTGTTAGGGTGGCATTCATCCACAGATTCTATCAACAAACACTCGACCTGGACCCAGTATACCGGCCACTGCAGCGGACAGCTGGAACTGACAACCAGAAGTGGCAGAGACAAACCACTACAAATGCCGGAGGAAACATCACAGAAGTGCTTCACAGGAGGCTCCCAAGCACTGAGGATGTCACCTAGACAGGGGACAAAATGTCTGCATCACAAATTCCAAGCTCGGTGAACAGAACCACTACTATTTATACTAATTTACAAAGGGTGCTGATTGCTGTTGATTTTCCAATCAGTTAATGCCCTGTAATGGCGAAAGCAATGGGAAACAATAGGTTCCTCAAACCACAAGTAATTCAAAAAACATGGAAGGCTTAAATATATTCATTCTGATTGGACAGAATAGGTAACAAATGTTTGTACCCCCATGAAGCATAAATAAATAATGTCAATAGCTTGATGGATTATCTCAAATTGGTCATTAGTGTTGCTATTAGCACACTCGAGATTGTGGAGCAATTGTTATCCAGTACAGAATCACATCTAACAGGAGACATTTCAGTTTGGGGTTTGCTGGTGTGGACTGCTCAAGTCTTGATTATACTCTTCACATGACAGACAATTCAACAAACATGCTGTTTGATTCAAATAGCTAACTGTTGGGACATATAGCCTAGTTGCTCTATTAATCTACCCATGTTGACATTTGTATTAGCTCTGTGATTGATGAAGCAACTTGTTCATCTTTCAAGCTTAATGCAGACAGAGTACAAAGCAATCCATTGGGACAATGGTTATCCTGATAAGATCACTGTTAATTATATATCACAAACTCACATATGGGCCAGAAGCCATCAAGTTTGTATCTTAAAAGTACATAGTCAACCAAAATTACACTAGAAAGACAAATTTTTTGAACAATAAATAGAAGCTGTTTCATGCTATACTATTCAGTGGCTACACAAGTGATATTTTTCGTACATAGGATGTCGCCTTCAGTCCACAAAGATGTTGTCCATCTTTCTTCAGTTTTTCATAATATAGACCATACTCAGCCTGTCACAGAGTCATAGAGATGTAGAGCATGGAAACAGACCCTTCGGTCCAACCTGTCCATGCCGACCAGATATCCCAACCCAAATTAGTCCCACCTGCCTGCCCTTACAAAACTCCATCACAATATCTACGGCTAGATGTGATTCTGTTCTGAAGCAGCACCTACTGCACAATCCTGTGTGCGCTAATAATTAGCCTAACTATGAATTATGTAGCTCATTTACATTTGCTAGAAGCAACATACATTCATATATAGTGACCTGTTCCCTGCAAATAAAAGGGAATAGGTTCAGCCTTGTGCCTTGAATTGTCCAGGAGTTTAGTGATTCTATAGTTCTTTGGTGCATAGCAACATATCAGAACCCTTTTCTCATTTAATGTTCTTGCATTTGTCCTGATGAGTGCAAAATGAAAAGCTTCAGCAACATCTCACTTTTCAACAATAAGGTTAAATTTCTCCAAGCCTTTCATTCTCTCTCAAGTTTTGTTGACACTATTACAGGAATGTTTTGTCTACTATTGTGAAGAAAAACACAAAAAAGTTTAATGTCTTGGCTATTTCTTTATTTTGCATCCGAATTTTTCTTGTCTCATCCGTAAATCTCTTATGTAAAAAGGTTTTTAATTATTGGCTGTTATGTCCCTCACTCAGCTATTCTTGTATTCTACTTGAGAAATTTTTAAGTCACTTTTGCTGAATTCTAAAATCCTGTTAAATGTATATGTTTACTTAAATTTATGCCTCCTTCTTTAAAAACCTATTACTATTGTTAATACCTCTGGTTAGCCATAATTTGACCACATTTTCCAGAACTAAAAAAAAGTCCTTTCTGGCTATTTCCTCAATATATTCATCTAGCAATCCTAAAAGCATCTTAAATCTCTACATCACACACAGTTACTGCATATTTGATTTTCATAATCCAATAATATGATAATTAAAACCTATGACTACTGTTCAACATTAATTCCATGCTCCTATATCCCAGATTTATACTTTCCTTTCCCTTAAAATTTACTGCTCAAGAACTTTAAGCTACCCTGACTCATATTTAAGAACCCACAATGCTTCTCAGCCCCAACTCAATTCTACATCTTGATTATCCCAGGGAAGATGCTCTCTCCTGCCTTTACACCTTCCTTCCATTTTGCGGACTGCTCTCAGTCAAATATCCTAAAATATTTAGATTCAAATCATGATCATTCCACAAGAACAACCCACTTAATTCTTTCATTTTGTTGCAAACATGGACAATTATAGTATCTCTTTATTTTGTGTGTTACATTTGGATTTCCACACCCTTAAGTGCCAGGGTATTGTAAGATTAATTAGCCACTATCTTGTCCAATGCATTGGCACCCTTACACCCATGGGACTGGCCTGCTAATCCATTGCAGCATATTCAATTTGATTTCATTGATTCATTTGGAGGAAGCATGTTCTTGATTGTCATAGATACTCACTCCATTTGGGTAGAGATCCCATCGTTATTCCTGAGAGTACAATTCAAAATCAATGTGAACTCTTCAGTTATTGTGGACTGCCATAATAACCTGAGTAATAACGTACCAGGTTTGGATCTCAGGAGTTTGAGAACTTTATGGAAGCAAACAACGTACAATTACATCACTTCTGCATCTTAACCATCCTTCCACCAAGTGATCTGCAGGGAACTTCGTACAGAAGATGAAACAAGAGGTGAGATCAGCAAAAGGGCATTTGTCTAAGCAAGAAAAGTATCCAGGTACTTTTTGCAGTCATACAGAAACACACATGCTGTGACCACAGCATTTCTAAGCATTGTACAGCAGCTACAAACTTATTTTGATCTTTTGAAACCTTTGAGAAGGACAAATAGTTAAACATCACCAGTAGAATCAAGTCAATAGATGGACAAGGCAAAACATTTAAACTTTAGTACTGGACAACCTGTGCTAGCTCAGAATTATGTTCCTGGAGTTAATCATAGAATCCCTACAGTGTGGACACAGGCCATTTAGCCCAACAAGTCCACACCTACCCTTTGAAGAGTAACTCACCTAGACCCATGGCCAATTCACCTAACCTGCACATCTCTGGATAGTGGGAGGAAACTGAAGCACTGAAAGTAAACCCACGCAGACATAGGGAGAATATTTGTGTGGAGTTTGCACAGTCGCTCGAGGCTGGAATTAAACCCAGATCACTGGTGCTGTCAGGCAGCAGTGCTAACCACTGAGTCACCATGCCATCGAACAGAGATGCCATTAAATAGGTTCCTACCATAGTGATCACTCAGACAGACCTAGGTCATACAGTTCTGACAGCAGATGATCTCATCTGAAGGCAGTATAGAGATCAATTGTTACAAGGTTACACAAGCACCATTCGCAGGACCTGACCTCAGCATTCCATATGAGACCTCCTGGAACCAAGAGTTGCCTGCTCTTGATTTTTCTCTTCCATCTATTACAGTGGATGTAGCTTCTACACCTATTTGAGCTGTGAATCCTGAACTTGTTGGTACACCCACACCAATGGTACCTTCCTGTACACAGACACCAGGAATTCACATAACTCTCCACAAAAACGAAGACCACTTCAAAAAATGTTAAAATGTGTAGTTACGGCATATCCATGTTGTTTTGGGGCCATGTAATCTCCAGGATTAACCTAGGCTAACAAGACTGTCAAACTTCATACCCAGGTTAAGATTATATTTTATTTATGGACGCTTCATTTAGGTTGTGGGGCGGGGAATGTCGATGTGTGTCATGAATTTGATACATACTGTGTTCTCTGCTTGGCTTTCCGTACTTTTATGTGCTAAATCATTGTGGAATGTAATCCACTTGTTTGTCCAATCTAGAAGTCTATATGTGTGCAATAAACTGAGTTGTACAATTCTGAATGTTATATGGGCAAGGCTGTCTGTTCAAGATATAACAATACTTTAGGGTTAACACTTTACTATTTTCTAGATATCACCTTCACACAAACATTTTGTTAAATTCTGTTCCTTCCTTGACTCAGACTTTATATATTTATCTACTACACTCTGCTATGCAACCTATTTCTAAATTTAAAAAAGCAGCAAAAAGATGTTTTCTATTCATAAAAACAGAAATTGCTGGGAAATCTCAGCAGGTCTGGCACCATCTATGCAGAGAAATTGGAGAGTTAACATTTTGGATCCAGTGACCCTTCTTCTGTACTGATTCTGTGGATTTCTCTCAATATTGCTGCCAGAGACAAATCTACAGAATCATTCTGAAGAAGGGTCACTGGATACAAAATGTTAACTCTGAATTCTCTCCATAGATACTGCCAGGTCTGCTGAGATTTTTCAGCAATTTCTGTTTTAGATTTCCAGTATCGGCAGTTTTTTCGGTTTTTTGATGTTTTCTAATCAACCTTTCAAGATGTTATTACACACTCGTAAAGCAGGTAGGGCTTGAACCCAGGACTGAGTCCAGCAGCAGAAATATAAGCTTGCCTAAATCCTCCAATCAACCTGAACTGAAGTATTGCTCCAACTTATTCAAGATCGATCAGCCATATTCTATTTCAATTCATTTGAACACCTCCCAAACTCAGTTGAAGTGGAGGCATTACTAATGGAACAGTTCCCTTTCCCTTGACCCATACTGCTGTCAGTACCTCAAGAAAATCAAAACTCCTGCTTCCCACAGCACTCCTTAAAACATACGTTTAACCTTCTAATCTGCTCATATATATGCCAATTTGTGCATGGTCAAACAGCAATCCAAAGATTATTACCTGTGAAGTCTTAGCTCCTCAAACCTTCAATATCTCATTCCTGGGTTTATTCACGTCATTGGCTCATTTTAAATTCACTAGTTTATGAAAATCATAGTCTGTTCTGCTAGAATGCAGTAGTTGCATTCCCATGTGACCTGGTTATAGAAAATTGCGCAGAAGTATTGGGGCCCATGGGAAAAACACGGTTAGGGGCAGACCAAAAATATCAGTCAAAGTTGAAACAAAAAAGTAGTAGTTAGCCGAACACAAATAATAGCACAGTATAAGTAATTGTTAAAATCATATTTTAAATGGAAATAATACAATAAAAATTTAACACTTTAAAAGGGATTTGAGTTACAGTACTGTACTTAGACAGGGGCTGGAAGTCATCATCAGCATTACTTTCAGGAGCAATTCTGTATGCAGGATTAAGAAAGAAAGCATTTAATCCAGAAATAGGTGACTGTGGTTTACTGTCCTCAGGCTATTTCTTGGGGGTTGGTTTAAAAAAAAGCATCTAAATTTTGCTACTCTGCCATCTTTCTTCCTACATGAAGGAGCTGTTGATAGGATGCCAGGTAAAGACCTTAGGCCACGAACAGCTATCCTGCTGTATTCTGCATAGTAGTCACTGCATTCTAAGAGGTCCAACTGCTTCTCAACTTCCCTTAGGATAGAAGACAAAAGAGAAATGGAAAGTTCTCATGTTACTGCATCCTAGACTTCTTAGTCATCACCTTGAGCTTCAATTTCCCCCTCAGCAACAAGTTGTAGAAGATCAGCTGTGAAGAGGTCTTCACAATGGGATTCAAGCTTCTCCTCGACATCCTCAGTCTCCAATTCTTCAAATCTAACTTGCTTTGCAACAGTAACACAATGTTCTTTGATTGCCACAAGTTCCTCTGATGGTTCAATGCCTTTAAAATCATGAAGAAAATCTGTGAGAAGCTTCCACCAAACTGCATGCAAGCAGTCCTTACTGATATCACCCTAGACCTCCATAAGCATGACAATATCATTCGTAATGTTAACGGTCTTCCAAAATTGATGAGTACTGTCCTCATTATCCCCCTTAGTAGCTGCAATCAGCTTCCTGAATGTGCACTTTAAATAAGGTGCTGCTTTCTTCATCGATTTTTTTCACCAAAGGAGGAAATGACAACGCACATTCCCAGTCTGCACTGGCAGCTTCGCCACATAACTTCACGTTATGAAAACCATAGTGGTTCTTAGATCCAGTAAATGAGCCATTACTAGCACTGAAGGCAGGCACATCTGCAGGACTTCCAGCTTTTTTCCTTAGGTCCTCACAATTTGGTAAGGTTTTCTGTTTTATGGTGAGAAAGGTGATCCCAGATCACTTTTTCAATTAATCTTCTGTCCACACACTTAGAAGTCGCTTCATCTTCTCAAGATCCTTTGTTCATGTTCTCTCAGAATAGAGTAATAGCCAACAGGAGTTCACGTTTTTTAAAAAAAAACTGTTCCTCAATTCACCAATTGCATTACAGTCAAATCGTGTTGATGAAATGTACGTTAAAGGAGAACGACCTACATTCTAAAGTCAACATGCCATATTTGTAATAGAAGACAATGTATGCCAAGAAAAAAAAAACACACAGACGTGTGCACAGATAAATGGTTAACTAAATTGCTGGGTAAGGAAACTTTGTTTTAGCCAGACAAACTAACTTAAGTGCAACACATAAAAGCAAAGAAACAAATCCAGAACCCCATAATCTATTTGTCAGAAAAGGCATTGATTATATATATATTTGGCAATCTGGTACAAACTTCAGTGAACGCAAGTCTACAAAACTACATACTTTATTCTACATTACCTGGCAACACTTCAGACTACAGCTTTGTACTTTTTTGCAAAACATTTAGATTTTTCTTTCCTTTATTTAGCTTTTGTCACACACTACTCAGTGCTCAGAAAGTAACTAACCACATTTCAGGCTTGCGAAGGAATAATTGACCAAATGTGGTTGCTTTCCAATTCAACACTAATTCCAACTGCAGCCCCTCATGAGAACCTTTAGTGGGCCTCCATCAAAGGTAACATATCAGTGCTCCAGAAAATGAACTGCAAGGAAAGCTGTGGCTGAAAAATCAAGCTACAGGCCTGTTATTTTCATTTACTTTCCTACTCGTTTTCTTTAATTTGATTCTTGTAATGATAATTTTGCAAATCAATATACTTTGCACAATAAGCTTGCACAAATTTCCCAATGTTTAACAAACCTCAGGTCATTAAAAACAATATTGGAAGAGAAATAAAAATATACAAAACTTCTGCAGAAATTCAGCAAGTCTGGCAGTGTCTGTAGAGTTCTGAAAGCTCAAATTAGATTCAAAGCATTAACTGTTTGCTCCTCCACAGATACTGCCAGACTATTTACAGAATCCCTCTAGTGTGGGAGCAGGCCCATCGAGTCCTCCAAAGATCATCCCACAGACCTTATCCATGTAACTCTGCATTTCCTGTGGCTAATCCACTTAGTCTGCACATCCCTAGACACTATGGGCAATTTAGCATGACATATCCACCTAAGCTACATACCTTTGGACTGTGGAAAGAAAGCGGAGCACCCAGAGGAAATCAAAATTTCTCATCAGTCAGTTTAAGTGTTACTGCATTTGTTCTCCCCAGGTATACATATTAACAAATCACACAATCCAACTCTATTACAATTCGAATGGCAAGAACCCCATTGACTCCTCGGGTATTTCACTGAATATTTATAACAATTTTATTGTAGCACGCAGATCTTCACACAACATACTAATTTATTTGCCATCAAACCTCCTTACCTGCTCATTCATCTGAAGATGATCCTGTTTAAATTCTTATATTTGATACATATAGAATGGTAGAGTAAGAGAACACCCTGCCTCATTTACAATTTCTTTTGGAAACACAAAGTGATGGTACATTTTCAATAAGCTTCATCAACATCTCACTGGAATTGCTGCAAGTTTCTGTTTTTATTAATGTTTTAACATGATTGCCTTTGTAGCAGGCATTACTGGAGAGTGTAAAGGAGGAAAGGAAAGTGGATAGATCAATGCAAAGGCTTTGAGTGGTATTCGACAATGAGTCTTTAATAAGGTGCAAGAGGAAGAATAAGGTTAGGTGTTTGAAGAAAAAGGCTGAACATACAGAGGAAGTTGCAGATTTGATATGAAGCCCATGCTATCACAATAATGGAGGATCGAGCAATGGAAGCTACAGGCAACTAATAAATCTTCAGTAAAGAACAAAGAAGGTATTGCTGAAAATAAAACATTTTGTTACAGCTTTGCATTGAGCAATCAGAATACTTACAAAAATACAGTTTAAAGGAAAAATGCATTTTTATACTGTATTAAAAAAATACTGATTGGCGCACTCTCCGTGGCAACACCACAGTCAGTCAGGGAGGCAAACAAATCACCCAGTTCCCATGAAATTCAGTTCCAGGAGTTCAATTCTTCTTTTGATCTTTTAATTTAAGATCATGGACATAATATAATTATTCCACATTATTTCTCTTGATGTCATTAGTCTCCAGAAAGCTATTAATTTATGTCTTGAACCTCAATGATTGAGCTTTGACAGCTCGGAGTTCTCTACCCTCACACTGAAGAGATTATTCCTGATCTCAGTCTTTAACAACCTGCCCTTATTCCCAGATGGATGCCCCCTCGCTCCATAGTCACCAGCCAGGGGAAAAATCCTATCTATATCCACCTCATACCTTGTAAGAATCTTGCAAATTTCAAAATAAACTCTTACTCTTCAAAATTCAGTCTCTCCTCAAAATAAAACAATCCTGCCATCCTAGGGATTAATGTGGGCATCTTTGCTTCTAGACTCAATATCAACTCGCTGTTTGCCTTTTTTTAAAAGGCATACTTAGACCTCACAGACAAGGACACCAAGATCCCTTTGGATACCACACTTCTCAATTTCTCACCATTTAAGAAATAATCTGCCTTTAGTTTTATTTACCAAATAAACATCTCCACACATGTTTACATTCAATGTTCAAGCCCATTTACTTAGCCTGTCCAAGCCCACCATGTCTCCTTGTGCTCACATCCAAACTTGGAGTCATCAGTAAATTTGAAAATATTAGAATTAGTTCCCAATTCCAAATCATATTACACACGTAACACACAAGATACAGACTGAGATAAGTTGTGGACCCACCACTGACTCTTGCTGGACCCCAAGAGTAACAGCCTGCCATCCCTCGACAGTTGTTTTGCCCAACTTGGACTTCTGTCTATTAAGCAACTTTCAATCCTTACTGGTATATTCCATCACTCTCCCCACCAAATCCCACAAGTCTAATTTCATTTATTGACCTCCTATCAAGTACTTTATCAACAGCATTTCGAAATTCCAAATATAACACATCCACTGGTTTTCCTTTGTCTATGCTACAAGCAACATTCTCAAAAAGTTGTCAAACATGATTTCCCTTTCATAAATCCATGTTAACTGTACCCAATTTTGCCATTTTTTCCCCTAAATGTCAGTTCTCAAATCTTTTCATAATAGATTCATAATAGAAGCTAACAGGTCTGCAGTTCTCCACTAATTCTCATCTAAAATAGTGGGGTTACGTTTGCTTTCTTCTAGTCAGCAGGAATTTTCTCCGAATCCATAGAATTAGAAAAGGTAACCAACAATACATCCACTATTGCCACTTCTTTCAATACTCTGATGAAGCTCAATTGGTCCAGATTTATCAATTCTCACTCCAGCTAGTTTTTCAAGTATCATCTCTTTAGTAAAATGAATTTGTTTTAGCTCTTCAACTGCACAAGATCCTAGGCTGCTGAGTATTTCTGGACAATTTTTCATATCTTCTGTTAAAACAGGTGCAACTCAACTGTTGCCATTCCTACCATTTCCTTGTTCTTCACCATAAACTCTCCTTCCCCACCTGCAAATGGGCCCACATGTATCCTTTCATATATTGTAAAAGATGGACCGCAAGAATATGTTCTCATTTGCTGTTCTTTATCAGTTTCTCGGCCCTCCTTTGTTGAGTCATAAATTGCCCCAATTCTCAGATTTACCACTTTTTCTGGCATTCATTTAATCTAATACAACCCTTTGCTTCCTTAACTAACCATAACTGATCAAGCTTTCCCTTTGGCTGTTTGTGCCCTAGAGAAATTCATATATATTTGAAACCCTGCAGAATTTATTTACAAATTAGCCATCATGTCAAATGTTTTAGTGCACACTCCTAATCCATCCTGGCCAGCTTACTCCTCATACCTTGTCTTCTTTGCTCAGATTGAAGATCCTAGTTTCAGAATGAACAATGTCACATTCAAACATCACATAAAATTCTATCACTGTATGGTCATATCTCCCAAAGACTCCATAACAGTAAGATTATTAATTTGCCCTTTCCTATTATACAACAGAAAGTCCAAAATAGTCCAACTCCAAGTTAGCTCCTCAACACATTATTCCAGAAACCCAATTTGCCCACACTCTGGGAATTAAAGCTCCACAATATTGGATTAAGCAGCAGTACTAATCTGTGTGCAAACTCAAGTTGCCTATTATCAATGTTTTACCCATAAAATCATGCACTAATTATTTCCTAATTCATAACATGTCTGATTAGTAATATAGTTTGGTGTTCTATAAAGTCCCAATGTTTGCTTCTCCTTGCTGGTTCTGAGTTCCACTATCAAGGATCCTGTCCTACTAATTTGCTGATGTTATCCCTTGTTAGGAGTGCTACCCAATACAGTATCCTCTTCCTTTTCATCAAGCCTTCCTAAAATGTTCATTGATATTCAGTACCCAATTTAAGTTACCTTGTAGTCACGTGTCTAATGATAATTAAATGAACATGCATTAAAATAAAACTTCTGAATTGCAGTCTTCAACATTAACTATTTTAAAATGTTAATTCTAAAAATGAATAACTTTCTCAACTGAGATCATAATGTTGCTTCTTAAACTTCTATTCGTCTTTCCCACATTTCTATATTCAAATCTCCAATCAGGGATCCACCCTCAGTGCTGAAATAGTCCTCAAAAAGTCAAAAATAAATCATGTGCAATTTTAATCATGGTGCATTATCCTTCTTCAATCATTCTGCTGTCTTTGATAATAGTCAACCATACCATACTCCTCCAATACTTGTCAGTTAAACCGCTCAACTGGACTGCCTTACATAATTACACTCATACCAAATTGACGACAATCAGATTATCTCCAGCAATGGCTTTTCATCCCTGCTGCACAGCATTGCCCCGGAGTCCCCCATGGATCCCTCGTTGGCTGCTGCTTCCTCTATGTTGTCCCTGACAGGATCATCTACAGACAATAAGAGGTCAGCTTCCATATGTATGCTGACAGCATCCAACTCCATCTCTCCACCACTTCTCTTATCCATATAATTGCCTGTGTTGCCACACTGTTATGATGAGCCAAAATATCTATTAATTAAAAACCAAAGCCATCACATTCAGACATTCACAAACACAGTACCCTTGACACCAATTCTCTCTCTCACTATTATTTCAGCCTGACTGAGATGTTCACAATTGCAGCATTGCATTCACTCTGGACACAAGCTTCAAACTACACATCCAATTCACTATATCAATTGCCTAGTTCCATCTCTAACATTGTACCTCACCCTATTTGTTGCTGAAATTGGCATCCACTGGTTTATGACCTGTGGGCTGACTGTTTTAATGCTCCCTTTCACAACCTCCCATATTACAGCCCATGTTAAAATAATTTGCATTTGGTGTATCTAACAAAGGAAATCATCCCATGGTGTTTCACAGGAGCATTATGTGCCAAGCATTTGACACCAAATCAGGAAGTATTTGGTAAGACAATGAAAACTTGGTCAAAGACTTAGGTTTGAAAAGGGAATCCTTAAAAATGCAAGGAAGACAGGAGAAGAGGTTCATAGAGAACTCCAGAATTTAAGACCTAAGCAGATGAAACACAGCTACTACTGGTTACAACTTTTAAATACAGCATACTCAAGAGCAATGATCCCTCTAAAGCAACCTTGTTATGCAGCTAGGAAGCTCCACTCTCGACAACTGCCATTCTGACATATGGCTTCCATGTCCATCGGCTACAGTTGAACACAGATCTCAGGGGTCCTTACAGCAGCAAAAAAAAAGAGAGAGAGAGGTCGAGAAGAATTTTAAAACAAGAATGAGAACTTTTAAATTGATTCATGGTGAAGTATTGCCTGAAATCAGCAAACATAAGGGTAATGGATGAATGGAACTTGTGCAAATCAGAACACTTTCGAGTTTTAGAGGACCATAATTCTGTGGCAAGCGGACTATAGAAGACTGCCCAAGAATGCAGTCATATCTAAAAGGATTTTGACAACAAACAAGCTGGGATAAGCAAGGAAACATCAGATGGTGTAGAAGTGAGACATACATTTGGCAAAGGTGCAGAAACAGCATAAAGAGGTACACAATCCTTTTTCCGAAATCCGAAAAGCTCCAAAATCCAAAATTTTCTTTGTGAAGTTTCTTTCTCGGTAATAACGTTGTTTGGCATGCAAACAGTTAATCCAATTCCACACCCACTTGACCCACGTCACTCAGATGTGACATGGTGGCATGGCCCAGCACTGGCAGATGACAATTCTGTCTCAGGGCTTGTACTATTCACAGGCGAGTCTGCTGTTCGGTAAGAGTTTTGTAATTTCACTGTTAAACTGTCACTTATTTCAAAATCCAAAAAATTCCAAATTCCAAAAACCAGCTGGCCCAAATGGTTTTGGATAAAGGATTGTGTACCTGTACAAGCCAACTATGACACAATGGTGGTGTACAGCCTCGTTCAGCTTCAGACAATTGGAAGGTGGAGAAGATACCCGAAGGCATGGTATTTGCTCATTGACAGAGGACAATGTTGCTGGAAAAAAAACATTGGTTGCCAGTATACCAAAGCCTTCAATTCAAATTCTCATCCAAATCAGCAAGTCTCTTTTTGGGCTTGCATGCTTCCCTGTATTTTTTTTTAAACATTTGGCAATCTCCTAACCACCATTATATTTGATACATGCCTTCCCCTTTCAGTCCAAGCAAATCCCTGGAATTCCATCCCCAAGTGATTCATCCTCTCTTCCTTTATGGCCTTCCTTAAAGCTCACCACTTTTGGACCAGCAGAACCTAAAGAGAAACTAGATATAGTCAATGGCATAGCAATGGGTTTTCTGTTTGTTTTGTGGATATGATATTTTAGTGGGTTATCAGGAAGGGAAAATACGAAGGATGTAGGCAGCTAAAAGTCACTGTTGCAAAGTTATTCTGAAGCAAAGTCAAAAGAATGTATCAATAAGGCAGAGAGAAAAAGATCCTGGTTTCAGGTCACATAAGGCAAAGGTCATTTCTGAAAATTAGACTACATGCCTAAGAGTAAGTGGTTAGAAAAAAAAAGAGCTTTAACAGTTTAATATTCCATGATACTTATGACATGCTTGCAACTTTCTTTTACCATATCATTCTTGATTCTCCTGCCTCTCTCTCTCTTGCAATTCATTAGGGGTTAGTACCTGTTCTCGGTCAATGGGAGCAGAGTTCACCTGGACCATCTGGGTAGTAACACTACCACAGTCCACAAGTTATGGATCTACAGAGCATCACTCTCAATGAGTAAAGGAGATTCCCAATTCCATGAATAGTGTTAAGGATTAATATCTGTTGTGAAATATGGGAGGAGAGGAGAGGAGAGGAGAGGCCTTCAGGTCAGTGCATAGGAGTATTTCCAACATTTTAGTTTTTGTTATGCATTCTTATTACTCTACAATACGTTTTAGCTCTGAACTAACATAATAAAATCAGGATTGTATATAGACATCAACCACCATATTTTATGCAACTTTCCTCAACTTGTTTGCATGATAGAGCTGTGGTGTGCTAGCAAAGCAGTTCTACAACAGTGGAACAAATACCAATAATCCATTCCACAACAAATTGGTAAACTGATGCACCATCGTAAATTAATAGAATCTGAAAACATCTGGGTGAAATCACATTCAGTAATATTCTATCATATTACAAATTATATCACTGCAAACCAATCAGAATGAAAAAATTATAAAGTACTCAATGATTGCCAGTAGCCTGCAGTCTTATATAACCACAAACTGTATATTTTATTGGCAACTCTTATGTGGAAAAATCTACCCAGGGTGAGGGAGAAGGCTTCAATCTGAACTCCTATTCAAACTGGAGTTTAAAAAAAAACACACAAATCCTTGAAAAGGCTCCCAAGGAAGTGTTAATGAATTATATCTTAACATAAAGGTTTCATATATAGACATTTAATCCCATTAGATACATTATAAAAATTGTGCTCGCATTAGCTCTATATTACTGCAGTTACAACAAGGAGCAGAGAAAACACCAAAAGGAAAATTCAGAAAAATGTTTCCTACGGCTTTCCACGAAGAAAAACTTAACTGTGCTTTTTTAATTTTAATTGCTGGACAAAGTTCACCTAGAATGTTCAACATGTTAAAAACTCATCCAACATTTACATTTTTTCTTTTGCCTCAACTCAGCTTAAGAATCCATTTATTCACATTCGAGACCCTTCGGTCCATAAAATTGTACAAAATTACCAGAGAAACTATCAAAACAAATCCCCTCCCTTCCCCTCATATGTTTCATTTTTTTAAAAATAAAGTAGCGCTGCATGCAGCATTATTTGAAGAACTGAATAACATTTAAAAAAATCCTTTTCCCCCAATGTCAAATGGAAATTTTCTATATACACATAAAAAACTGCACTGAAGTACTGTGTGTGTAAGTAATTAAATGCTCTGTCTCGGTGATACTGTTCTCAAGTAGTTTTGTAACAGCAGCATGCAGCTTTTCAAAATGTTTCCAACTGACCTATTACAACATAAATGAGACAGCGATTTATCCATTACTGTAAAACAATACGTCATTATCTGCTTGTTTTTGTTTCAAGGCTATTAATAAATTTGTCACTGCGGAGTTAGCTCAAATAATACAAAGCTTGTTAAGCAATTTGGCATTAACTAAACTCATGCAAGTTGCCATATAAATGTTTCCCCCTTAAATTTTATACATAATAAAATTATGAAATACAAGTGTTTTT